>NC_141547.1:30242500-30417500 GCF_021556685.1 Rattus norvegicus
AACAGATGAAAATCATCCAGCTATTGCTTCTCCATTTTACTAAGCCATCTTTTTGTTTGTTTGTTGGCCCTGAGAATGAATGGTGGCGTAAGAACTGGATAAGATAGATCACTTTCCATTTTGAATATGGTGTTTTATACAGAAATGTAGACTAGTTGTGCACAATGGGACCTTCGAGCCTCAGAACTGTACAGTAAAGTTATGTTTTGAATTAGGTAGAAGTCATCAGAGCACTGAGTGTGATGAGTTACAGCCACAAAACCTGGATGCATTTATAGGCTCCTTTTATTTTCAAAGCTAACCTTTTCATCTTCTAGCACTGAATGGCTTTTAGTTACTGTTCCCTTCATTTAATTTGACAGTTTAAGAGATGTGGAATAGCTCATGTCTCCTCACCATCTTTTTAAGTGAACATTGTACTTTCTTCATTTGTATCAGGCTTGATATGTGGAAAACTGATACATAAGACATACAAAGTGTTTGCAGTATGTACCACATCTGGTTTAAGATCAAGACTCCTCTGTGTTTTTCTTAGATCAAGCAGGTAAATGTTTTCAGAATATAGAACTTAAGTTCCCAGATTTGAAAGTGGAGCTACTCTGACACTTAACAGTTCTCGGACCAGCCGGCTTCATCACGAATGACGGCAGGCTTAATGTACTTAAGTTAGAGTTGGTTTTATTTTTGTCATGGCAAAATGTCAGAATCCTTGTGTTTCTGCTGTATGAAGCTCTTTCTAGTATTTTTATATAACTTATTTAAATGAGATATCTGTGTAAATAGTTACAATACTACAAATATTGACTCTCGTGAACATTTTGGATAAAGTTCATATAGCAAAAAGCAGATTTTATAATCAAATAAAACCGGTTCTAGTTAAATGTCTCTTAAGTTGCAAAGCAATGACCTCAGGCAGTCCCCTCTTTCTCTGGGCCTCTTTACTGTTCTCTTGAAACTAGAAATATTTCTAAAGCTGGTTGCACTGGGAAGGATGATTGTCCAAGGTAAAATATGTAAGAAGGAATCAGTAAGTGTCTCTGTTTCCTTTGTGATCTCCCTCCACAGAAGCTCACGCTAAGAGTCAAAGGCAATTTAAAATAAAACAGTGGAAGCTTCATTCTTCCTTGCTAATATTGAGGAATGAAGAGGACTAGATCATTAAGTCAGAGCATGAAAAAGAGAACCCAAAGCGAAGCTACCAACTTTAAAATAGGAGCTGCAAACAAGAAAATAGAGCTCCAAGGTCAAGTCTATCTGGTTTCCTGGCTTTTAATTTGTTTCCCGATAATGTCTTCCTTTATGATGCCTGAAAACTACCAAAGTTTGACATTAATTTTTACCACATTTGTCTGACTTTTTTTTTCTCAATGCCATTTGTATCGATTCCCATCTAAGTGTCTTAAGGTCTCTAGAAACGGTGATTAAGTAAGTGTTTGAGTTAAGTGAGAGCCCTTACTGGGTGCACCCAGAAAGCTTTTTTGGCGTCTGGTATTTTTGCACAAGATGGAAAAATACTGTTCCTTTAACTGGTAACTTTTATGCGCTGCACATCTAAGGTGAAACCTGGTAAGTATTGTAAGGTTCAGAGGAAAAGAATCCTGGCAAGGTTGCATGATAGGAGATTCAGCCTGGGAGTCGAGGGCTAGATCTGGGTAGCATCACTGGGTCTTTAACTGACAGCGATGTGGGTACCAGAGGCTCGGAAAGCTGCATCTTCTGAACCCCACAGTTCTCTAGATGTTATCTGAAGCCTAGAGGGTAATGATAGCAGTCGCAGGACTTTTCCTTAAGGAAGTTGTAGAAGCAAGGTCACAGGCAGAATGAACTGATAAGAGTACCGGAATGTATCTAGGCATCCTTTGTTAACCCCTATGTCTGCTGAGGCTTTTTCCTTTTTACCAGTAACGACGATTGGTATAGCACTGTCTTAGTTTTATCACTGCACCGAGGGGTGGTTTTACCAAATATATGTCCGAGGACCAGGATGTATATAGCAGACTTAATTGTAACTTAATAATAAAATTTATTTGACTACAATGGTCTGGCTCTCCTCTGCTTTTTATCATTGTTTCAAATTTCATTCCAAGAGCAGAAAGCACACACACACACACACACACACACACACACACACACACACACACACACACGAGACAGAGAGAGAAAGAGAGAGAGAGAGAGAGAGAGAGAGAGAGAGAGGATTTAAATTCTCTCGATGCCACTTTTTAAAGCCTTCAAATATGACTGTACAATCCTCTGTTTGCTTTCTCTTGCCAATCCCAAGTCGCCCATAGTTTTTCTTATTCGCGATTGTTTCTCGCTTTCAATGGCCTTGCTCATAACTAACCTTAACCTTTGTGGAAACCTATTTGTTGCTTGGTTCTTATTTTTCTGTGACCTTTCCTTTATTTCAAATATTTCCTCTAACTTACTCTCACTCCTTATTTTTTGACCATTAGGTGTGTGAGGAATAAAGTAAAGTAGCAAACAGGCAGACAGACATAAAGCAAACATCAAACTGAAAATTATATTCATCTGACTGAGAGTGTAGCACAATGGTATGCTGTAATGTTAACATTTGAGGCCAGTTTTAATCTTTAACACCACACATGCAACACACACACGCACACACACACACACACACACACACACACACAGGTGAGTGGGAAAGAAAACACCAATGGATTCAAGACAAAGTAAAAAAGAAAGGAGACCTCTGCTTTTGGGATCACAAATTAACTTAGTTAGTGAGCACTATTAGTACCACTAAGAAAATAGTGATCATCTAGGGTAATATTTAGAAATAAAATATGTAAAAGGTGAACAGATTTTAAGATCAAAAACTCAGGTCACAGTATGCTGGCGAGGATGTGCAGAAATAGGAACACTCCTCCATTGTTGGTAGGATTGCAGACTGGAGCAACCATTCTGGAAATCAGTCTGGTGGTTCCTTAGAAAATTGGACATAGTACTGCCTGAGGATCCAGCTATACCAGTCCTGGACATACACTCAAAAGATGCTCCAATATATAACAAAAACACATGCTGCACTATGTTCAGAACAGCCTTACTTATTATAGCCAGGATCTGGAAGAACCCAGATGTCCTTCAACAGAGGAATGGGTACAGAAAATATGGTATATTTACACAACAGGGTACTACTCAGCTATTAAAAGCTGATGACTTCATGAAATTCTTAGGCAAATGGATGGAACTAGAAAATATCATTCTGAGTAAGATAGCCCAGACACAAAGGAACTTACATGGTATGGACTCACTGATAAGTGGATGTTAGCCTCAAAACTTGGAATACCTAAGGAAAAAAATCACAGATCATATGAAACACAAGAAAAGGAAGACCAAAACGTGGATGCTTCAGTCCTTCTTAGAAGGGAGAACAAAATACTTGGGAGGTAATGCAGGGACAAAGGGTGGAGCAGAGACTGAAGAAAAGTCATCCAGAGACTGCCCCACCTGGGGATCCATCCCATATGCAGCACCAAACTCAGTCACTATTGCTGATGCCAAGAAGTGCTTGCTGGCAGGAGCCAGATATGGGTGTCTCCTAAGAGGCTCTACCACAGCCCTGCTGATATAGATGAGGAGGCTTGCAGCTAACCATTGAACTGAGCATGGGGACCCCAGTGGAGGAGTTAGAGGAAAGACTGAAGGAACTGAGGGGTTTGCAACCCCATAAGAAGAACAACAATATGAACCAACCAGACCCCACCAGAGCTCCCATGACTTCAGCCGAATATGTAGCAGAGGATGGCCTTATCCTGAAGCAATAGGAGGAAAAGCCCTTGGTCCTGTGAAGGCTCATTTCTCCAATGTAGGGGAATGCCAGGGCATTGGGGTGTGGGAGTGGGTGGGTGGGGATGAGAGCAATCTCATAAGAGCAGGGGAAAGGGGAGGGGAGAGGGGGGAAAGGGGATAACATTTGAAATGTAAATACATAAAATACCCAAGAAAAATAAAATAAAACAAATAAAAGAAACACTCAAATGGTAAGAAAATCTTAAGGGACCACTTTAAAGGGATTCCTTTATCTGGAAGGTGATTGTCCTTGAATCTCAAACATGGGGCTTTATTCAAGTACATCAGATTAGTTGCCTTTAAGTTTAAGACATAGGCAAAGATGACAACTCTCACCTAGATAATAAACAAGGAAATGAAAATGTTGTGGAATGGAAAGCAAAGCTTTTTACTTTGTTAACCAAAGTAATCAGAAGTTTCAAGACAGAATTTATAATGGCATTATTTGTATATAATATAGAATACACACCAATTCTAATTCAGTTAAACTAATCAAATAATTAAATGAATATATTATATTAGAATAGTTAAATTAAATACATACCTAGTATTAAAGATTAGGATGAAAATTAGAAAAGAATTTGATTTGTAACGGCACCTAAATATATATCTAACATTTCTGCATAGCATAGATAGATGAGACAGACAGACAGACAGACAGACAGACAGACAGACAGACAGACAGAATTGAGATGAAGTATATCACTGAATGTAACATTTGATTTGGTAAAAATACTATTAATATTTCTTGAATGTGAAACTTAAACATTTCTGAAATCATTCCTTAGTAGATGATTTTTAACTAAGTGGGACAATAATTTTAAATAACTCATATTAAGACAGATACAAATGAAAGATAATAATTTGCTGACCTATGAAAATTGATTAAAATTATAATAATTAGAATAATAATCACATATGGATTAAGATTGTTATAACTTACTCTGAATTAGACATAACATACAGAGAACATGATATACAATAAAAGGTACCTCACACACACAAAAATGTGTTTTGAAATCAATATTCTGCATCATTCAGGAATGTCCTGGAAATTTACACTCTGGTAGACATTAATAATCATCTCACCAGAAAAATCCACTTGTGCTTTGGGGTAAAAGTTTTTCACTCTCCTTTAGCCTAGAAATGTTACCCTAGACAATTCATTCCTTCACCCTTATTGTCATCAAACAATATTAAAATTCCTATATTTAAATGTTTATAAACATTTTTATAATGATCAGTGTGTGAGACCTTAGGCTCAATTTGCATCACAAAAAGATTAAAATATAAAATGCATTCATCTTATACCAGAGAGAAAAATATTTTATAGTAAGAGTCGTGCATTCTAGCATGTATACCTGTCTCCAGTGAATTTAAACAACATCTAATGATCTCCACTTTCACTTGAAGAAACTCAGTTTGTAAACCTATCAATTAAGACCCTAAGTCCACATCACCAAAGTAATGTCTCCTTATCAAGGACTCACTGTTAATCCAAATAAATACAAGACCCACAGAACCTCTCTTTTACCAACTTCCACAGTAATAGAATTGCGAGAGATCACTTATTCTCCCCAAATTGAAATATACTGATTTGCAAATGTCGGTGTGTCGTTATATATACCTGCCCTCTGCATTGAACTGAGTTGTACATTCAACCCAGCCACTCTAGGAAAGAAGAGACATTTGGAGATGCAGAGATAAGGGAAGGTATTCTTCTGTTTCTGCTTTTGTTTTTGTTCTAGTTTTCAAGAAAGTTGCAAAAACAAAAATAAAAGTTGGAGAACTAAAGCAGGGAGTTAATTTAAGAAAGAAACAATTGAGTCAAAACATGGGAGATGTAAGTACAAGTTGAAAAGACAGACCGATAATGCAAAATGTGATAAAAACTCTACACATGTATGAGTTCAATATCGATGAGTAATGCAGATGCAATTAGCTATTCTATTTCTTATGCTTAGTGTCAAAAAAAAAGAGAATTTAGTCAATATTCTCCCTGGGTGTCAGCCTATATGCCAGTGCATCATAGTAACTTTGCATTCATGAGTCAACTAGCATTCAAGGACGAGCAACAAATATTGATTCATTGGAATACATATTAAGTTCTCTATGTTGCCTTCAAATTATCCAAATTTCTTCAAGTTGTTATCTTATATTTCAATGGATAGTAAATAAACAGGACTTTCAGGAAGTGAGTCATTGTATATTCACAAAAAGACAGGATTGTATAACCCACCAAGATCAGGAAGAAAAGATAAGACAAGATATTGGACATAACCTTCCTCTGCCAAGGAAAGGCTAGCCTGTGTTTTGCTTGTTAAATAATTGTTATCATTCCCAAATTCTATCAACAACACAAGAAGTGATATTATCATTTAATGTCTTCCATCCATAGATTAGATAAAAGTCATTGAGCTCATCTGTTAACCCAACCAAAACAGCAGTGATGCTCCACTTTCTCTTTCGGATCCTCGGTTTTGTGATTACAATTCAGCCCTAAGATTATAACTTGCCGTTCTAGACCTGAAGAATCTCCCATTGTTTTGGACAAGAATGATCAGTGTGAAGAGGAAAGTCTAGGTCCTTCACCTAGAATAATACCTGTGAGAGGGAGATGGTGAGTGGCTATAATTCTGGGAGAGTGTAATGCTGTAAGATTGATTCTTTTACTGGAGATGGAGAACATTAATTAGATGCACAAGTCAAATGTGGTCATTATACTAACAATGACAGTGTGTGCATTTAAATTTTTTAAGTGTTCATTCTATACACAGAATATCAGAGAAGAAGTCATTCAGGTTATTAATGTTTTATATAACTTAATGTAATTTGAGACAAGTCATACGGAGATTTAAGAAGTAGTAGCATATGTGCCTATGAATATACCTCAGGACAAAACAGATAACACAACTCTTCTAACAGGACTATGCAACCACCCAGGAAAACATGAAACTAAGAGTTTGACTCTATGGGATCTCTAAATTGATGAGATTTTTCTAAAATGCATTTTATTTGCATTGTTGTGTATGTTTTCAGAGCTGACCATTTGGCAATAGGCAGCCCATTGCTCTACCCTGGAGAAGATCACATCTCCTTCTCCCACTTTTTCTTAGTTGCCTATATTTCTGTTTGTAGTGTTGAGGTGTTATGGATTTTCCCCAAACCAGTTTGTCATGTCCATGGGCATTGTACTTGTTCTTCTCGATTTTCAGTGGCCGTGTCGTTGAGATTTTTACAAGTGTAGCATCTGTTATTTTTAGAAGACACAATCTCATGGCAACATTCCTCATCCTCTGGGTCTTAAAAACTTTCTACTTTCTCTTCTGTGATATTTTCTGAGCCTTAAGTGTGGGAGTGTCCATTGGGACTGGGCTCCACAGCTCTGCATTTTGATTACTTCTGGTTGTCTATAGTGGTCTCGGCCTGTTGCAAGGACAAGTTTCTTGATGAGGGGTAAAAACCACACTCATCTGTGGAATAAGGACAAATGTTTAGAGATTGTCATTAGAGATTCCCAAGGGCCTTCCCTGCCCTTTTGGGGGATGGTACTGAGCAGAACACACCAATGGACAAAGGCTGAAGCCTTATACTCCTTGGCCTTATAATCTTATTACTTGTGTTTAATAAGTGCTGGACTCTTACTCTGTAACTCTCTGTGATGGTAAGTGCTGGTTACTTTTCTCTTTGGCTCAAGGACCTCTTGCTGGCCAGGTGAGAGGTTTGGAACTCATTAATTCTTTGTGAATCACAGAGAAAAGAAAGGAAAGAATTAAAATACTTTATACATGCAAACCTACATACACACAAACACACACACACACACACACACACACACACACACACATATTGGTCAGGCCTGACCACAACTCCATGAGTATTTATATATGTTTACATGTATACACATATACCTATATACAATACATATAGAAAAATAAACATATACATATATGCATTCTGTTAATGAAGCTGAGTCCCAAATACACATATACATATATTTGGATGGATGGATGGATGGAAGGATGGGTGGATGGATGGATGGATAGATGGATGGATAGGACAGATCCTCCCAAGCCACCACTTTATTTCTTTTGGATGACCTATTTATAGTCAAAAGTGCTTAGCAAATTACATCATAGATAAAATGCTACACAAAGACTGTTAATATTAAGTTAAAAGGTGTTTCATTCTATAAGCTCATTATCAGTTCAAAGCAACGGTTTCACACGATATTGTTTTATCATAGTGTACACCTGTGGAATCATCTTTGAATCTGACCTAGAATAAGTGTTTTCCATTTATCACAAAATTGCCCAAGCACATTTTTCTTTTTAGTGTAATTTATGAAAGCCTGTAGTATTTCTTATTATGTAGCCTTTATGAGGAATGGACACATTCCATTCTTGATTCTAAATTTATTATATCTTTCTAGCAAAACATCAAAACCATCTCTTAAAACTTTCTTCCTACTAAAAGTATTTAAATCAGATCAGGAATTCTATAAAATTATTGATTCATCAGTACAATATTAATTCATGAAAGTTCATCTTAATATTGATCTGCAGGAAATCCACCCAATGGGGGTAGGCTAATGCCAAGGAATTATTAGACCATGTAATACTGATTGAAAAAGACATATCAGCTGCAAGAAGCAATCATGAGATGAAGTCTCTTGGAACCTTAGCTCTCAGAGCTCACTCATCATGGAACATGCAAAAAAATAGCTACCTCCACTAAAGTCACCAGCTAGCCTTATCTTCTCCTAGATGGCTCCTGACAAGTTATTGTCAGGATTTCATTAACCTATATTGTAAATTCTCCTCCAATAATCATGACGTTACTGAGGTACATACAGGTAAACTATACAAATTGAACAGATTATATTCAAGGACATATATGTATTTACATATTAATATTTACATGCAATAATAATTAGTGAAAAGTTATGAATTAGCAGGACATTAGAAAGGAGTATGTGGGAGAGTTTGAAGGGAGGAAAGAGAAGGAGAAATGTAATTATATTTCTGAAAATATCCACATCTCAAAAAATGATGTGGCTCTCAATTCTGGATTAATACAGGGTGATAGTATACCTTATGTTTAAAAATCAAAATTTCTGATCAGTTATACTGAGGCACAGATCATGACTTGGTCCCAGAAATCTGACTAGGAGCAATAAAGGAATGAAGAAAGGACAGATCCTATAGAAATAACAAGCAGAAAAGCTAGAAACAGGCAGACTATAAACATAGCTGCACCACTTACTACTTACAACATGACCAGGAACCTCAGCCTACTCATTACATAGAGGACAAAGGAAGGTGTGAAGGTGTTACAGGAGATCTTCGTAGTCAAGTAATCTTGAACTATAAACATCCAGGAGGAGGAAACGACAGGTATAGTTTTTCAAATTGTTGTCAATCACTTATGTGCAGCTCATATTCACATACACCGTTAATGATTACATCTGATCATGGAAAAGTCGTGTCACTCTTCTGAGCCTGAGCCACAGGGAAACACTGTCACACCAAGGCTCTGAAGCCTGGGACCCAGATGTGGACATGGCTCTGTCAAACTTGACATTGTCACTAAACCTTCCTCATCCCTTATCACATTCACTCAAGGCTTGCTCTGTGCCTTACACAGAATTCAGGTTTAACATACACTAATGAAGTAAACTATAACAAAATTGAGAACTATCCCCTGAAGATAGTAAAAATAACAGGTGATTGAAAAAGTAAAATTGAACAAGCTTCCACAGTTATCTTGACAATAAGAACTTGATTACATGTTGCTCAAGGAGATTGAGAAAGTCCTCTTAAATACATAAGAGTACCAGGAGTCTCAGTTAACCTGGACCCCTGAGATCTCTCAGACACTAGATCATAGAGCAGAGAGCATACACCAGCTGATATGAGGCCTCCAACACACATACAGCAGGGGACTCCTGGGTCTGGGTTTAGTCAGAGAAGATGCACTTAATCCTCAAGAGACTACAGGCCCCAGGGAGTTTAGAGGTCTGGGGGTAGATGAGGTGGGGACATCCTCCTGGAGACAAGGGGGCAGGGAGGAGGTATGGGATGTGGAAGGGAGGGGAATAAAATCTGGAGTGTAAAAATAAATAAATAAATAAATAAATAAATAAATAAATATGTTCATATATTGAAATAGTAAAAACTATAGTAAAGAAGAAGTAAATAGAAATAAAAATAATGTAATTCTTCGGTTTCAAAATGGTTCCAAAGTAAGAAAATTAAATTTAAATTGGCTTGTCAGTCTAATATCTATCTAGATACCTCCCTTTTCCATAACATATTGACCAAATTTTAGACGTTCTTTTGAAAACAGTAAGACCAAGTGAATAAAATATTAATAAAGAAAGTTACAGGTTTAAGAAAGTTACAGGAGCAAGAGAATGAGCAGAAAGAATGGTTAGGGAGTAGATAAACTAAAACTAAGGGTGCGCAAGAAAGCCTAATGAAAATCCAGTGGTTTGCTTCCTAATAGACAGTCTGAATAATAATACTTTGCATAGGTAGACAATGTTGCTTCTCCATCCCACATTTCCTAAAAACAGCATGGATTCATCCTTAATGGCTAAATCATATATATATATATATATATATATATATATATATATATATATATATATATATATATATATATATTTTGTCCATTCAGCCATTGACAGCCTCTCGGGATGATTCCATGGCTTGAGCGCTGTGAAGAGTTGCCACCATAATGATATTGGTTTGCAACTACTGGATGCTTTTTTCAGGTGGAAGGTATCTCTTTCCACCCAATAGGATAGAGATCCAATATGTACGTAAGGCACATGTCTTATCCTATCAAATCATTGTCTTTTTCCTTTTCTTTTTTTGATATGCATCTGAGGACTTTTTCAATCTAGTATTTGGTATAATTATTTGATTACCACTTTAGTACTTTTATCAAGTTACTTATTTAAATTTTTAGCCTGTGAAACATTTTCTTACAAGATTCTGTAAGCTTTCCATATTTCATTTGCAAATATTTCTCCTTTTAAAATTATTTTATTTACATTTTTAATGCTGTCCCCTATCCTGGTACCCACTACCAGAGTTCTTTTTCCCTTCCCCTTCTCCTTTATCTCTGAGAGGGTGTTCACCCACCCACCCATCCATCCCTAGCCCAGTCATCCCCCTTCGCTGAGCATCAAGTCTCTATAGGATTAGGTGCATCCTCTCCTACTGAGGCCAAACAAGGCATACATCTGCTACATTTGTGTTGGAGCTCATGTATGCTCTTTGGTTAGTGGCTTAGACTCTGGGATCTCCCCAGGGTCCAGGTTAGTTGACATTGTTAGTCTTCCTGTGGGGTTGCCACATCCTTCAGTTCTTTCAACCCTGTCCCCAACTCTTCCACTGGAGTTCCCTACTTCAGTCCAATGCTTGCCTGTAAGTATCTGCATCTCTTTCAGTCAGCTGCTGGTACAGTCTCTTAGAGGACAGCCATGCTAGACTCCTATCTGCAAGCACATGGCATCAGTAATAGTGTCAGGGTTGGGTGCCCACCTATAGGATGTATCCCAAGTCAGGCCAGTCACTAGATGGCCTTTCCTTCAGTCTCTGCTCCATTTTTGTCCCTGTATTTCTTTAGACATGAACAATTCTAGGTCAAAGATTTTGAAGGTGGGTTAGTGACCCCATCCCTCCACTGTGGGCCTTATGTACTAAAGGTGCTCTCTTCAGGTCCCATCTCCTCTCTGTTGGGCATTTTGGATAAGGTCATCTCTGTGGGTGCTGGGAGCCTCTCACATCCTAGGTCTCTAGGACTTTCTACAGATTACTCCATGCCCCCCGATCCCAGCATATTTCCATTCATTCTCCCGGCTTTCTATGCTTCTCTGTTGTCTCTCTCCTACCTGATCCTGCCCCCTTTCCCCCTCCTTACTCCTATCCTGGTCCCTCCCTTCCTCTGCCTCCCATGATTTATATAAACATTACAGTTACCAATTGTATACTGAGTACTCTTTTCTAGTTTCTGTGGGTCCTGTCCTGTTTAATTTAACTTAGAGCAAAGAGTAACTATTCCTTCAGTGAATAATGTGTTAAGGAAACTTTTAAATGTATTTTTCTGTAAAATACTCTTTAAGTCATTCTTCTCTATTGCATAATATACTTCATTGTACTTTCTTTTTCCTAATTTTTAAAGATGTCTACCCAGACTCAAACTTTTTTTCAGAGTATGTGTTTTCATCTTGGACTTTTAAGATAATATATTTTTTTTCCTTTCAGCTTTGGCCCTGGGAGAGCCCAATTTTGTTTCCTGCAGGTATCCACTGGAAGTAGTCTCATTGGTTGATCTGATATACTTAAGTCCTAACAATCAAATTCTCCAAATACACGAGAGAGCTGGGTATGGTTTGCACTGAACACTATCTTTCTTTTTCTCTAAAATTCTAATACCAATCCCTCCATCTCTGCTGCACCGCTCTCCCGCTGCAGCATACGGTGATTTTTCTAGGCTGATGGCACATCTTAAAATACACTTTCTACTGAGTTCACCGCCACCTTTATATGCTCTCATTTATAGATAAAGAGAAAAGAACTGAGGAGAATACTAAGGACAGCTTGATTTGTTAAAAAAGAAAAGCTATTTATAGCTTTCTTCAACCTTAGAAATGTAGTAAAATGAAAGGTTTACTCACTTGAGCATTTATGCAAGGGCTCATAATATAGGATGGACTTGCAAGAGTTTGAAACCTTACCTGTCACAAATTTACTACTTTCCAAAATGCAAGTGACCACTGGGTACAGATGAAACAGGAAAATTCTTAATCCTCTACCATAGCTACTCACCCTAGCACAAAGCATGTGGCATGTGATAGCTCGAGTTAACAGAGCAGTTTCTACCTCAGGTATGAAGTCACATTACTCGCACAGGGGGAAAATTATTTGGGTTATGAAGTATCACTGCTTGAGACACCAACTAGACATCCTTGCCCCATTAATCTACAGATTTCAGGCATGTTTGCCCTAAGCGATTCTAGATAATTAAGTACATTCATTAAAGACATTTTAGATGGCACTCTTGATAGCAAAAGCCATTTGGTTATTTTGGTCAGCTATATCATTAAGTTCTTTGAAATATGAAGATCGTGTCTAATCATTTTTCCCCTCTGTTCCCATCCTACCTTTCCAAAGGGCATGGACATCCATTCCCTATGTGCCAAAGTGTGGAAATAACATTATAGATTTATGGTTAAATCATTCTCTTCCAAATTATAAGGGTTCTTTGAGGGTAGATCATTTTTCTCCCATATATTACCAATGGAATGCATTTTAATAATTGTGTTTCTAAGTACAGACCCCTGAGTGGTTAAGAGTACTTCCTGCTCTTGCATAGGATGGAATTTAGCTCCCAGAACCCACGTCAGGCAGTTCACAATTCCTATAACTCCAGCTCCCAGTCATCTGATACCTCCTCCAGGTCCTACACAACAGCACACGTCACTACACAAATACTTATACACAGAAATCAGAGGAAAATAACTATTTAAAAACATTTTTCTGGCAAGCTTATTGTTGGGGTTTTGAGTGAAATTTCTCCACGAGGCTCCTATGAGTGAATAATTGATCCCTGACTGATAATATTTTTGTTTAATGAGATTGTGAGAGTTTTATGAATCAGGCCCTAACTAGAAGTCAGACACCAAGGAAAGATTTTGAGATCTATAGCCCAGCCCAGACCTGCCTCTAGGCTGACCATTTTGCCTCTTAGCTCACAGAGATGTGAGAAGTCCCTACCATATATTCCCGATGTCATAAATTCTATCCTGCCTTCCACACTCTGATGGTCCTATATGCTTACAAAACATAGTCTTAACTTAATTCTTTTGTTCCTTCTGTCAAATATTTTGTGATGGCAGTGAGAAAAGTAAATAGTACAGTTTAAGACTCATGTAGATATTTATTATACAAGGTAAAATCAAACACATCCCCGTACTTTTTTAATAGCCCCAATTAACCTCAGCTTCTGCATCCCTGAAGCACATTATGACATGGTCACTAGGAACGTCTGAGTCCTGACCCAACACTTTATTCCACATATTTTTCACTTACCCCTTTCTCTCTCCCTGATGAGTATTACACACTTAGTAAAGGTTGCCCTTCTTGCAACTGGATGCCTACTTCCAGGAAGGCAAGAACTTTATTCCCACTGGGTAACTAGGAGAAATAAAACGATCTCTTAAAGACATAAAAAGAAACAAGAACACACTCTTAATAAGCCTGAAATATTTTCAAAGTTACCTTGTTAGTAACTGGAAGAAAAGTGAATTAAGCTGATAACTTTAATTGAAAATGAAGTCACACTGAACCTAATTACACCGGAACGACACAGATACTACACAATGAAAACACCTGTTTTACTGCTGCAGACCCTGTAAACGTGGCCTGCATTCCGGTAATGCTTCGTTTCCATGGGGCTCTTTCTTAATGGAACAGGATTTATTGTTGTATACAGTGAGGTCAAATAATGAACTTTCAAGGTCATTTTGCAAACAAGGAGAAGGTTTCGTCTGAATCCTCCTAGCCAGATCTCTGCACAGCAGATTGCTCCTGTTCAGTTAATTCCTGTTCCCACTATGCCTTTTAAACAGTAGTCCCCTATCCGTTCTCATTATAGTCTAAATTTCTATAACCCCATTTATAGTCTTGTAAAGATCCAATGATGCCATATAAATAATTCATATATTAACTTTTGGAGAAAACAGGATTGTCTACATGGAGCCTTTAGTCACAAGAATACAGTTATGGGTATGTCTCCTTTAGTTCTGTGTAATGAACCCAAGACAAAAGTTCTTGACCAAGGCTGCTACTCTTGCATCTAAAATATCACCAAACAAAAACAATTTTCAGTTGGACTGTTCTCACCCATGGGAGCTACAGGGAAAAATTAAGGATACCCTCTACATTTGCAAGGAAGAGGCACAATATAATGACAGCATTGGGAAGCTTAAATACAATCAAGCTTTTCTGGAGGTCTCTAATAAAGGTGAATCAACATTTCCTTCTCACATTTTATAGAACCATAATTTAGCTCATTAGGGTGCATCATGCTTCAAGTTAGGAAGAAAGAAAAAGGGACGGATGACAAAGGCATTTAGTATTTATCTAGAATACTAAATTCTACTTTGTAGGGAGAACAGAGTAGAATGCATGTAGTTCAAAGTCCAACTTCAGAAATGGCCTTGGAGGGTGGTAATGGGGGGAGGATGGGGAGGGGAAGCCCATATAGAAGCGGAGGGAGAGGGGTTAGGCGGATGTTGGCCCAGAAACTGGGAAGGAGAATAACAATCGAAATGTAAATAAGAAATACTCAAGTTAATAAAGGAAAAAAATGGCCTTACATTTATTTCAATGGCTCTTTACTCCTACTTTGAAATAATCTTCAAACTGTAGGCCTTATATTTTTATTTTTGCACTTGGCTCTATGAATTATGTGTCTGCTCTTGAGTATGTAAGAACGCTCTATTCTGACATGTGGCAAGATTAACATTACTGGGTGCCAGCACTAGTCAATATGCATCAGGATGTCAGTCAATATACTTACAGTTGGGAAATAATTAGGAAGAGGCCTAGCATGGGGGAAGGGCATCCTCTTGGAGACAGGGTGGAGGAGAAATTGGATGAGGATCTGTTGGAGGGCACACCGAGAAGGGGATAATGACTGGACTGATAAAATTTGATATATAAAAAAGACAAGAAATGATATCATATTGTAAAAATCAAAATTTTAATAACTAAGTTTAGAATTGATACAGAAGCTACTCATGCACCTTGGCAGAATTGTGAAGATCAATGTTGAAATCAGGATACTGTCAAGAAGTGAATAGTCAATTGAATGAATCCAGTGCATTTCAAAACAAGAAGTGGAAACTAAATGTTATTTAATAAGTGTTAATGGTATGACCTAAGATCAGAATAGGATTTGACACATAGTTCAGAAGGGAGAGCTTCTTCTTCCTCATCATAGGACTATGCTTATCAGCAACATCTCTCTCTAGAATCAACTGGGGGGGATTTCATTCATGATATAGTATTTTTCCTAATATTATGCCCAATATGTTCTATAATAACTTAAATGGTCCATAGTGAAAGTTTTCATAAGATATTTTTCTGGTATGCCAACAAATCCATTTTATTAATAAAGTTGCTTAGACAACACATGTTTTTTTACATGTCTACCTACTATGATATCTCTACCACCTCTGCTACATTTCTTTCTTCCCTTCAAATCTCTTTCCCATATTCATGACCCCATTGTTTCACTTCTAACCCACAGAGTGTATCACAACTTAACGGTATTCCAGAGAACCCTGTTAAGACAGTCTTGCATTCATACCTCTCGAAGGTACCTCCATTGTATTGTCATCTTTCTTCAAATTTACTCCTGAAACAGCAACTCAGCTTGTTTTTAATGACAGCTTAATTCTAAAAAAAAAATTATAATAATAAATAACTCAAACACCCATTGAAAATGCTTACAGATTTTAAACGTATGTTAATGAGGAATAACCGCTTGACAGTGTAATACCATGGATAAATATTAAAGGTTCTAAATCAATATCCAGGGTTGAGAATAAATCTTCATCTAATAGAGACTGGGAAGCATTGATTTTATTCAGTGTATTGACTCTGCTCCGTAAAGTACATTCTTGCTTTATCCCCATTTAGCCACATCCAGAAAATTGTACAGATTGAGAATGGCACCCTCACCCTCATAAAGAATGGTTTTGGCCCCAAATGTAAACTCTGGCTTACCTTGCCTCATCAAAAAGATTAGAGTTCAAAGGTTTTGCTCAGCTAGCACCTTCATGTCTATTTAAAATAAAGCATCTGGATTCCGAGCTTCAGGTTAACAAGAAAAAAAAAAATCTGTTGAAAGACTGTCAACATGCAAATGTAAAAATTCTCATTTTACTTGCAAAAATGTGCAGAAATTAGCTGAATCCTGTAATTGCAACTTGGTTCGGTTCATTAACATTACCTTGAAAATTCAATGCAGAGGAATTAACACTGCCCCTCTGATAAACTCTTCCTCTCACACCACATGTAAACCTATTTCTCTTTCTCTCTCTTTCTCCTCATTGCTCAGTTCCAACAAGTTTTCATGTACGACCAAATGCTCAGAATGATTAGGTCACTCTGATGGTCTATTAAAACTATAAATAATGTAGCCAAAACACCTACTGCCTAATGATCTAGAACAACATATTAGTCATGTTAGTGGAGGTGCTGGGGTAGCATGTCTACTGGCTTGCCAGATCAATAAAAGTCATAACCAGACAGTACACCCTGAATTATGTTCATGAATGACAGTCAACAGTTTATATATTTACTAGGGTATATGCTTACTGATACATACATACATACATACACACACACACACATATATATATATAAGCATATGTATGTTATATATTTATATGATATATGTATAAACTTTTATATTTAACATAAATATATATATAAATATTATCTATATTTAAGGTTTTACCTCAGAAATAATGACAGTTCAGATTTCTGGACATCTAGGTTTATAAGACTTGGGATGAGGAGCTTGTTTGTCTATAAGGTCTCTCTCTAGAGTCAACAGGGGTAGCAGAATTAATTTAGTTCATGATCTTGTAACTTTTTTCTAATATTATGCCAAGTATATTCTATAATAACTTAAATGGTCCATAGTGGATCAAGGCTGCTTGATTCCAATATGAGAACTTGCTGTATTATCACTGAATCAAAATTTCTGCCTTCTCTTTTTGTTTATTAAATATATATCTCACACCATTGTGAAAGTATTCATGTGTAATTCTATCCCACTGTGTGAGAAGTGGACCCAGGTTTCTTAAGGCCAAAAAAAAAAAAAAAAGAAATATGCCTAGAGGTGTTCAAAATGCAATTTGTAGAGGAACTATCTGGCAAAAGCATTGTCCTATGTGTCAGCAGCAGCAAGCAGATCACGTGCAAACATTACTCAAGGGAACAGTGTTGGTTAAAACTCAAAATGGCTGCACTCAACTCATGCTAAGTCCATCCAGAGGGAAATGCAGCGGGGACTGGAAAACAGAACATTTATACCTAGTTTAATTGACAACTTACAGACCTTACAATTAAATACTAGGGCATAAAACATCTTAAACCCATTTTCTCTATGAAAGTCTTAAATTTTTGTAGATTATCATTAACCAGGCTTTCTTTTGCTTAAACGTTTTCTATTATCCATCCTGCCCACATATGTTGTGCTTTTTCAGAACTTTATGACAAATCAAGTATTAAAGAATAGTAATGTATTAAAAGAGTAGCATTATTTTTAAATTAAGTCCTCGTATAAGTTTGTTCATCAACCTGAAGACAACTTGGCTTTTGTAGCACAGGAACAAGCTAGAGAGACAGACACGTGTTTTCGTTTCTATATTAATCACCTTCATGTGTTAATTTAGCAGAATGTGTAGAGTTTGTTAGGGAGAGAGAGAGAGAGAGAGAGAGAGAGAGAGAGAGAGAGAGAGAGAGAGAGAGAGAAAGAGAGAGAGAGAGAGAGAGAGGAAGGAAGGAAGGAAGAAAGACAGACAGACAGACAGAAAGGAAGGAAGGAAGGAAGGAAGGAAGGAAGGAAGGAAGGAAGAAAGAAAGAAAGGAAGGAAGGAAGAAAGAAAGGAAAGCTCCAGAAATTTAGGACCACTCCAGTGATTTTTTTCCCATACTGTGGAATTTTTAAAAATTTTTTTATTTATTTTTACACTCCAGATTTTATCATCTCCCAGTCAATCTCCAGGCAGTTCCACATCCCACACCTCCTCTCCACCCCTACCCCTGTGTCTCCATAAGGATGTCCCCACCCCACCATACCTCGAAAGATCCTAGGGCCTCCAGCCTCTTGAGGGTTTAGGCGCATCATCTCTGACCCAGACCTGGGAGTCCTATGCTGTACATGTGTTGGGGGCCTCATCTCAGCTAGTGTATGCTGCCGGGTTGGTGGTCCTGTTATTCTGGTTAACTTTTTATTCTTGTTATTAAAAACCACATGATCACATTTATTTTTTTTCTGAAAAGTAATAAGGAATCCATGAATAACTTTAAAACAACAGCTAATGCATTGTAGATATTGTGTTGTGATTGAGTTAAGATTTATGATCTACAACTGAATGGTTTGTTACAGTTCATATAGACCAAGCACAAAGATACCTCTACGATCTGCTCATTACTACGTATGCAACGCTAAGTAAAATAACTCCCAAATTGTGTTAAACAGTCAAGACTTTCAGATGCAATGCATCCGATAAATGAACTCATCACTTAAAATGAAAAATGAAAAAAATATTTCTTTCTAAGTTCATCTGAGGCATAAATGCCTTATTTCATGAAACTATTACTCTAATAATTTAAATTTTTTCAATTCCCAGTCATTTTTCATGATTTTTTTAACTTTTGAAAATTTTAGTTAATGTGTGTGTGTGTGTATATATATATATATCTGTGAATGTTTATGTATAAGTATCTCTGTATGTATATGTGTGCATATGTGCATTTGTCTGTGTGTATATGTCTATGTGTGTATGTTTGTGTATGTCTGTGTATGTTTGTGTAAGTGTCTCTGTGTGTATGTGTGTGCATATGGTTGTGTACATGTCTGTGTGTATTTTTGTGTATATATCTGTGTATGTTTATGTATGTGTCTCTTTGTGTATTTGTGTGCTTGTATATGTGCCTGTGTTTGTGTATATGTCTATGTGTATGCTTGTGTATGTGTCTCTGTGTGTACATGTGTACATATGTATTTGTGCTGTGTCTATGTATGTGTCTGTATATGTCTTGTAAATATTTGTGCATATGTCTGTGTATGTTTTGTGTGTGTCTCTGTGTGTAAGTGTATACATATGTGAGTGTCTGTGCTGTGTCTTTGTATGTTTGTGTATATATCTGTGTGTATTTGTGTAGTGTGTGTGTGTGTGTGTGTGTGTGATGTGAAACATGGCTATTCCAGAAGAAGAGGTCACAAACTTGAAAGAGAGTAGGAGAAACACTTGAGAAGTTAGAGCTGAGAGACGGCAAGGAAAAATGGTGCAAATATAGTACTGATGTATGAAATTTATCATGTAAATCGCTTTCATATTTATAGCAGATTAAAATTTCCTCCACCTAAAGCCATTCATTGTAAATGCATACCATAGGAGATGCAACTAAAAACTAGTTTCTTAGTATTTCTGTCTCATGCAGATCTAAAGTTAGCTTTCTGTTATCAATATTTTTTCTTCAAGAGAAAAAGAGGATCTGAAATCAAAAAACTGTAAGAAGCACTCTTCCACAAACTCGACTCAGACAGGTATGCCAGCATTGAGGTTCTGGGTGCTTTCTGTCTAGGACTTCAATGTAAGTTGTTGAAACTATGATGCAAGATCCTGATTCCAGGTTTAATCAGTAACCAATAATATAGAATCAAACAAGATAAGAATAATACCACAGTATTATGCTAAATTGTTCTACTGGTATTTTATTTCTCTGAAAGATCTACTACTGTTAAGTTCTTTCAGGACAGTAAGATACTAAAACCCATCAGTAATATCATGGAAATCTGTAGAGACCAACAACATTGTCTGCTGGTCTGCTTCTTCTTTCTCGTCAGTAAAAGCACCTGCCATTACCTTTTTGCTTTATACCATTTTTGTTTGCTTGTTTGTTTTTCTTGTTTATGTAAAGGCTGCTGATCCTTGTAAATGTGTTGCCTGGCTTCTATACCTGCTAAATTTAAATTGTGGACCACAGAAACTTGAGCCTATCTGACCAGCTTCTTTCCTGTTGCCGTATAACGTGAGTTACAGCTTGTTCTGTGAGGATGGACAAATAAAGTGAAATTGTTATGAAATGTTGCTTGAAACCTCCAGAAACCTCATTTACCAAGGAATTTAACCCAAATCAAATTGCATTACAAGGCTGATGGAAAGGGGCAGACATCAGGGTCGTATAATAAAGGCCACTGAGTTTATTGCATTTGTGTGTTGTGAGGTAATTAATATTACATGGTTACGATCTGAAATGGACTGGTGAGTCTGGGGCATTTAGTGGAAAGGTATCCAAAGATTCGAGCATTTAGGGGTCTAAGGGCTAATTAGATATCAAAACCATTATAATTAAAAGGATTTAATTTGTTAGTAAATTAACAATGCCTACTAGAATTTTATTGTTATGAATGACTCTTTTAATTTTCCTTTTTTTTTCAATCCCTGCTGTGGCCTCACATGAAACATGAATGCAGAAGTCAAAATTAAAATCTGGTGATATAGAACAGCATGAAGAACCCTCCAAGAGCCACAAGGAAAAGACAGAAATGATGATTTCTGTTCTCTGACTTCAGAGGAAAATAACCTACGTGATCTTGTCCTGTTCCACCAAACACTATTGATTTTTTTCTTGTTGGCATGACTCAACTCTGTTAATTAGCTGGTAATCACATGCGTTCATGCTTATCCTAGATATTTCAATGTTTTCTCCTTTTGTTCCTAGTAGCGCCTGGATCATTTCTACGTAGATATACACATTATCGCTGATTTCCCTATTCCCGTCTATCTTCATCCGCAACTCAAGTACTCACATCCACAGTAAAGTAGCCCTTGTGGCCACCAACCCTGCACCATTCTGAATTCTAGTCCCAAGTACTCAGTGTTTCAGCCCTGCCCATTCATTCTGTTTACCCTACCAAATTCTCGTTCAGTCTATAGGAATGGTGGGAAATTACCCTTACCATGTGGGGTGAAACAGTTGTTAAATGTGCTAATGAGAAGAAAGAAGTGATGAACAATGGAATAAGATGTTGGCCTTCCTAAGTCGTCATCCCTAGAGACATAAATCTAGACTGTCACAAATACTGGGGGCAGATAACGTACACTGATGAGACTTTAGTGGAATGGGTTCACAGAATGCAGTTATCTGGGAACTTCTCCGTTCAAATCATTGTGCCTTGTGACAGAAACTAAATCTAATGAAGCCATTTTTATAGTTAACTCCCTCGGTCGTAGGTTTTCTTGGCAAAATGTTAAAGCCATGGCAACTGTGAAGAACGGGACAAAAGGTCTTATTACCACTTTGTAAGAGAAAATGATATTGATCGCTAAAGAGAAACCACAGGAATTAATGGGAAATTACACAATACTTTTTAAATAAAATCAGTTGGTTTCTAGCCGTATTTACATTGTTTTTCTAGCTGGTGCATAGTCTGTGTGTGTCCAATTTATAAATGCCCATCTGGAAGACTGGGCTTAATTTGAGAAAATATAGACAAATATTATTTTTTCCCTACCATGTAGCAAAGAAAACCTAACCACAGTGTATCTCATTGCAATTGTGTTTGTGATAGCCGTAAAGTGGAAACCACCTAGATGTTCCTCAACTAGAATGGATAGAGAATATGTGGTACATTTACACAATGGAATACTATTTAGCTATTAAAAATAAAGACAGCCTAAAATTCACAGGCAAATGGATAGAACTAGAAAATAGCCTCTTGGGTGAGGTAACATAAACCCAGAAAGATATGGAAGATATGCATTTATTCATAAATGGACATGAGCCATAAAGCACAGGATAACTATGCTCCAATGCACTGACCCAAAGAAACTGAGTCAAGGAAGGATCCATGAATCTCACTCAGCAAGGAATACAGTGACTTAAGTGGCCACCTCAAGGAGCCAGGAAGGACTTCTACTGGAGGGAGGGGGACATCAACTCACTCAGAAAACCTTTAATCTAAAAATTTGTTCTTCCTATGAGATGTGCAGAATAAAAATGAACCACAGTTTATCTAAAGATGTTTCTAGACATTCTTTTGTAGCTAAAGAATACTTAGGTTTTCACTAATAAGCTCCAACCCAGTTTGGTCATTAGATCGTGAACCTGAATTCGAGTTGCAGTAGAATACACTCCCCTGAAGCTTTCTGAATAAATAATGTTTAATTTAATCAAAGGAGATCAAGCAACATACTTAAAGAACAGGGTACAGACATTAAAGTCTAACCTTCCCTATGGGTAGCTATGCCCCAAAATAATTTAAAAAGCAAAAATAGCAGAGAGATGTATAGGAATACATAAGTATTTCTTTAAGCAAATTTAACAAATTTATGTTCTCAGAACAGAAACAAAAGGGTATCCCTTTATTACATCACTTATTGGCTTTACCACAAGGGCCTCTAGATGAATTTATCCTCACTATAATTCAATGGAATGTGTTCAACAAGTACAGAGAGTATTAGCATTCTTCTAATAATTCCCACTTTTTCATATTCATTTTCATTGATAATCCCCTCTGACTAATTCACTAATTAGTCACTTTTCCTTAATGCTAAAATGGCTCGGTGGTGTAGAGACCTGGCTGCTCTTACAAAGGACCCTTGTTTGGTTCTCAAAACTCAAGAAGCCACTAACTACAGTCTCCCACTTCCATTTCAGGGCTCCAGTGACTGCTTCTGGTCTGTGCATGTGATACACAGACCCATAAATATAGCATAAAATTAGGTAAATATTTTTCTAAAAAAATCACACCAAAAAAAGTCATCAAATAGTACATCTGAAACAGTTTAAAAATAACAAAAAACTTTCAAACGTATTTGCTTTAGAGAAGAAAACACACATTTCCATCCCCATAGTGGTTAATCTTCATTTCAACTTTTCTGGATCTGGAAAGACCTAGACACATGTCTTTGAGGGCACTTCCTGAGAATGGAATACTTATCCTGAATCTTTCTGCACTGTCCCAAGATCAGGAGTTCCAGAAGAAATGAAGGAGAAAGAGAATAGGCAGCAGACCATAAACGTTCCCTCCGCTCTACCTCATAAAACCTACATGTGAGAGAGTCCACAAACCACCATCGCTTGCAGGACCTGTGACTATGATGATCCCAATTACGTAAACCATGAGCCAATTTAAACCTTCCCTTCTTAAAATGTTTTCCTGCAGGTCTTTGGTCATGGCAAATATATATATGAAATCAGCAAATAAGTAATTATGAAAGAGGAAGCACAATAAGCAAAACAGTACGAGGTAATACAAATTGCGTCTGGTGGGGAAGGCCTGTAATTCCAGGTACTACTGGTAGGATAAGGGGGCAAATACAAAAAGTTCAAGGCCAATGAATGTTCCAAAGTTCAAAGTCATTCTGGACAACATAATCGGACATGAACTCAAAAATAAAAGTAAAAAGAAGGTCTGAATGTAGACCAATGGTGGAACACTTAGCTAGAATGCACAGAGTTCTGGGTCCTTTTTCTTTCCTTTTTTTCTTTTTCTCTTCTTTTTTTCTTTTTCTTCCTTTTTTTTCCGGAGCTGAGGACTGAACCCAGGGCCGAGCGCTTGCTAGGCAGGTGCTCTACCACTGAGCTAAATCCCCAACCCCTGAGTTCTGGGTTCAAGCCCCAGTAGCAACAATGGTGAGAATCCAAGTCCTCATCATTCCATCAACCACCAGCATCTCTAGTCTGGCAACCCCATGGGGAAACTGATCCTGCCAACAATCACAGAGGTCAGCTAAAAATTAGGTTCTCACACCACGCCTTGTTTTTTTTTTTTTTTTTTTTTTTTTTTTTAGAATTTCCCCCTTTTTTTTTTTTTTTTATTAACTTGAGTATTTCTTATATACATTTCAAGTGTTATTCCCTTTCCCGGTTTCCGGGCAAACATCCCCCTCCCCCCTCCCCTTCCTTATGGGTGTTCCCCTCCCAACCCTCCCCCCATTGCCGCCCTCCCCCCATAGTCTAGTTCACTGGGGGTTCAGTCTTAGCAGGACCCAGGACTTCCCCTTCCACTGGTGCTCTTACTAGGATATTCATTGCTACCTATGGGGTCAGAGTCCAGGGTCAGTCCATGTATAGTCTTTAGGTAGTGGCTTAGACCCTGGAAGCTCTGGTTGCTTGACATTGTTGTACTTTTGGGGTCTCGAGCCCCTTCAAGCTCTTCCAGTTCTTTCTCTGATTCCTTCAACGGGGGACCTATTCTCAGTTCAGTGGTTTGCTGCTGGCATTCGCCTCTGTATTTGCTGTATTCTGGCTGTGTCTCTCAGGAGCGATCTACATCCGGCTCCTGTCAGTCTGCACTTCTTTGCTTCATCCATCTTGTCTAATTGGGTGGCTGTATATGTATGGGCCACATGTGGGGCAGGCTCCGAATGGGTGTTCCTTCAGTCTCTGTTTTAATCTTTGCCTCTCCCTTCCCTGCCAAGGGTATTCTTTTTCCTCATTTAAAGAAGGAGTGAAGCATTCACATTTTGATCATCCGTCTTGAGTTTCGTTTGTTCTAGGGATCTAGGGTAATTCAAGCATTTGGGCTAATAGCCACTTATCAATGAGTGCATACCATGTATGTCTTTCTGTGATTGGGTTAGCTCACTCAGGATGATATTTTCCAGTTCCAACCATTTGCCTACGAATTTCATAAACTCGTTGTTTTTGATAGCTGAGTAATATTCCATTGTGTAGATGTACCACATTTTCTTATCCATTCCTCTGTTGAAGGGCATCTGGGTTCTTTCCATTTTCTGGCTATTATAAATAAGGCTGCGATGAACACAGTGGAGCACGTGTCTCTTTTATATGTTGAAGCATCTTTTGGGTATATGCCCAAGAGAGGTATAGCTGGATCCTCAGGCAGGTCAATGTCCAATTTTCTGAGGAACCTCCAGACTGATTTCCAGAATGGTTGTACCAGTCTGCAATCCCACCAACAATGGAGGAGTGTTCCTCTATCTCCACGTCCTCGCCAGCATCTGCTGTCACCTGAGTTTTTGATCTTAGCCATTCTCACTGGTGTGAGGTGAAATCTCAGGGTTGTTTTGATTTGCATTTCCCTTATGACTAAAGATGTTGAACATTTCTTTAGGTGTTTCTCAGCCATTCGGCATTCCAAAGCTGTGAATTCTTTGTTTAGCTCTGAACCCCATTTTTTAATAGGGTTATTTGTTTCCCTGCGGTCTAACTTCTTGAGTTCTTTGTATATTTTGGATATAAGGCCTCTATCTGTTGTAGGATTGGTAAAGATCTTTTCTCAATCTGTTGGTTGCCGTTTTGTCCTAACCACCGTGTCCTTTGCCTTACAGAAGCTTTGCAGTTTTATGAGATCCCATTTGTCGATTCTTGATCTTAGAGCATAAGCCATTGGTGTTTTGTTCAGGAAATTTTTTCCAGTGCCCATGTGTTCCAGATGTTTCCCTAGTTTTTCTTCTATTAGTTTGAGTGTGTCTGGTTTGATGTGGAGGTCCTTGATCCACTTGGACTTAAGCTTTGTACAGGGTGATAAGGATGGATCGATCTGCATTCTTCTACATGTTGACATCCAGTTGAACCAGCACCATTTGCTGAAAATGCTATCTTTTTTCCATTGGATGGTTTTGGCTCCTTTGTCAAAATCAAGTGACCATAGGTGTGTGGGTTCATTTCTGGGTCTTCAATTCTATTCCATTGGTCTATCTGTCTGTCTCTGTACCAATACCATGCAGTTTTTATCACTATTGCTCTGTAATACTGCTTGAGTTCAGGGATAGTGATTCCCCCTGAAGTCCTTTTATTGTTGAGGATAGCTTTAGCTATCCTGGGTTTTTTGTTATTCCAGATAAATTTGCAAATTGTTCTGTCTAACTCTTTGAAGAATTGGATTGGTATTTTGATGGGGATTGCATTGAATCTGTAGATTGCTTTTGGTAAAATGGCCATTTTTACTATATTAATCCTGCCAATCCATGAGCATGGGAGATCTTTCCATCTTCTGAGGTCTTCTTCAGTTTCTTTCCTCAGTGTCTTGAAGTTCTTATTGTACAGATCTTTTACTTGCTTGGTTAAAGTCACACGGAGGTACTTTATATTATTTGGGTCTATTATGAAGGGTGTCGTTTCCCTAATTTCTTTCCCGGCTTGTTTCTCTTTTGTGTAGAGGAAGGCTACTGATTTATTTGAGTTAATTTTATACCCAGCCACTTTGCTGAAGTTGTTTATCAGCTTTAGTAGTTCTCTGGTGGAACTTTTGGGATCACTTAAATATACTATCATGTCATCTGCAAATAGTGATATTTTGACTTCTTCTTTTCCCATCTGTATCCCCTTGATCTCCTTTTGTTGTCTAATTGCTCTGGCTAGAACTTCAAGAACTATATTGAATAAGTAGGGAGAGAGTGGGCAGCCTTGTCTAGTCCCTGATTTTAGTGGGATTGCTTCAAGTTTCTCTCCATTTAGTTTAATGTTAGCAACTGGTTTGCTGTATATGGCTTTTACTATGTTTAGGTATGGGCCTTGAATTCCTATTCATTCCAGGACTTTTATCATGAAGGGGTGTTGAATTTTGTCAAATGCTTTCTCAGCATCTAATGAAATGATCATGTGGTTCTGTTCTTTCAGTTTGTTTATATATTGGATCACGTTGATGGTTTTCCTTATATTAAACCATCCCTGCATGCCTGGGATGAAGCCTACTTGATCATGGTGGATGATTGTTTTGATGTGCTCTTGGATTCGGTTTGCCAGAATTTTATTGAGTATTTTTGCGTCGATATTCATAAGGGAAACTGGTCTGAAGTTCTCTTTCTTTGTTGTGTCTTTGTGTGGTTTAGGTATAAGAGTAATTGTGGCTACGTAGAAGGAATTCGGTAGTGCTCCATCTGTTTCAATTTTGTGAAATAGTTTGGATAATATTGGTATGAGGTCTTCTATGAAGGTTTGATAGAATTCTGCACTAAACCCGTCTGGACCTGGGCTCTTTTTGGTTGGGAGACCTTTAATGACTGCTTCTATTTCCTTAGGAGTTATGGGGCTGTTTAACTGGTTTATCTGTTCCTGATTTAACTTCGATACCTGGTATCTGTCTAGGAAATTGTCCATTTCCTGAAGATTTTCAAGTTTTGTTGAATATAGGTTTTTAAAGTAAGATCTGATGATTTTTTGAATTTCCTCTGAATCTGTTGTTATGTCTCCCTTTTCATTTCTGATTTTGTTAATTTGGACGCACTCTCTGTGTCCTCTCGTTAGTCTGGCTAAGGGTTTATCTATCTTGTTGATTTTCTCAAAGAACCAACTTTTGGTTCTGTTGATTCTTTCTATGGTCCTTTTTGTTTCTACTTGGTTGATTTCAGCTCTGAGTTTGATTATTTCCTGCCTTCTACTCCTCCTGGGTGTATTTGCTTCTTTTTGTTCTAGAGCTTTTAGGTGTGCTGTCAAGCTGCTGACATATGCTCTTTCCTGTTTCTTTCTGCAGGCACTCAGCGCTATGAGTTTTCCTCTTAGCACAGCTTTCATTGTGTCCCATAAGTTTGGGTATGTTGTACCTTCATTTTCATTAAATTCTAAAAAGTTTTTAATTTCTTTCTTTATTTCTTCCTTGACTAGGTTATCATTGAGTAGAGCATTGTTCAATTTCCACGTATATGTAGGCATTCTTCCCTTATTGTTATTGAAGACCAGTTTTATGCCGTGGTGGTCCGATAGCACGCATGGGATTATTTCTATCTTTCTGTACCTGTTGAGGCCCGTTTTTTGACCAATTATATGGTCAATTTTGGAGAAAGTACCATGAGGAGCTGAGAAGAAGGTATATCCTTTTGCTTTAGGATAGAATGTTCTATAAATATCCGTTAAGTCCATTTGTCTCATGACTTCTCTTAGTCTGTCGACATCACTGTTTAATTTCTGTTTCCATGATCTGTCCATTGATGAGAGTGGGGTGTTGAAATCTCCCACTATTATTGTGTGAGGTGCAATGTGTGTTTTGAGCTTTAGTAAGGTTTCTTTTATGTATGTAGGTGCCCTTGTATTTGGGGCATAGATATTTAGGATTGAGAGTTCATCTTGGTGGATTTTTCCTTTGATGAATATGAAGTGTCCTTCCTTATCTTTTTTGATGACTTTTAGTTGGAAATTGATTTTATTTGATATTAGAATGGCTACTCCAGCTTGCTTCTTCTGACCATTTGCTTGGAAAGTTGTTTTCCAGTCTTTCACTCTGAGGTAGTGTCTGTCTTTGTCTCTGAGGTGTGTTTCCTGTAGGCAGCAGAATGCAGGGTCCTCGTTGCGTATCCAGTTTGTTAATCTATGTCTTTTATTGGGGAGTTGAGGCCATTGATATTGAGAGATATTAAGGAATAGTGATTATTGCTTCCCGTTATATTCATATTTGGATGTGAGGTTATGTTTGTGTGCTTTCATTCTCTTTGTTTTGTTGCCAAGACGATTAGTTTCTTGCTTCTTCTAGGGTATAGCTTGCCTCCTTATGTTGGGCTTTACCATTTATTATCCTTTGTAGTGATGGATTTGTAGAAAGATATTGTGTAAATTTGGTTTTGTCATGGAATATCTTGGTTTCTCCATCAATGTTAATTGAGAGTTTTGCTGGATACAGTAACCTGGGCTGGCATTTGTGTTCTCTTAGGGTCTGTATGACATCAGTCCAGGATCTTCTGGCCTTCATAGTTTCTGGCGAGAAGTCTGGTGTGATTCTGATAGGTCTCCCTTTATATGTTACTTGACCTTTTTCCCTTACTGCTTTTAATATTCTTTCTTTATTTTGTGCGTTTGGTGTTTTGACAATTATGTGACGGGAGGTGTTTCTTTTCTGGTCCAATCTATTTGGAGTTCTGTAGGCTTCTTGTATGTCTATGGGTATCTCTTTTTTTAGGTTAGGGAAGTTTTCTTCTATGATTTTGTTGAAGATATTTACTGGTCCTTTGAGCTGGGAGTCTTTACTCTCTTCTATACCTATTATCCTTAGGTTTGATCTTCTCATTGAGTCCTGGATTTCCTGTATGTTTTGGACCAGTAGCTTTTTCCGCTTTACATTATCTTTGACAGTTGAGTCAATGATTTCTATGGAATCTTCTGCTCCTGAGATTCTCTCTTCCATCTCTTGTATTCTGTTGGTGAAGCTTGTATCTACAGCTCCTTGTCTCTTCTTTTGGTTTTCTATATCCAGGGTTGTTTCCATGTGTTCTTTCTTGATTGCTTCTATTTCCATTTTTAATTCCTTCAACTGTTTGATTGTGTTTTCCTGGTATTCTTTCAGGGATTTTTGTGTCTCCTCTCTATGGGCTTCTACTTGTTTATTTATGTTTTCCTGGAATTCTTTCAGGGATTTTTGTGTCTCCTCTCTATGGGCTTCTACTTGTTTATTTATGTTTTCCTGGAATTCTTTCAGGGATTTTTGCGATTCTTTCAGGCATTTTTGCGATTCCTCTCTGTAGGCTTCTACTTGTTCTCTAAGGGAGTTCTTCACGTCTTTCTTGAAGTCCTCCAGCATCATGATCAAAAATGATTTTGAAACTAGATCTTGCTTTTCTGGTGTGTTTGGATATTCCATGTTTGTTTTGATGGGAGAATTGGGCTCCGATGGTGCCATGTAGTCTTGGTTTCTGTTGCTTGGGTTCCTGCGCTTGCCTCTCGCCATCAGATTATCTCTAGTGTTACTTTGTTCTGCTATTTCTGACAGTGGCTAGACTGTCCTATAAGCCTGTGTGTCAGGAGTGCTGTAGACCTGTTTTCCTCTCTTTCAGTCAGTTATGGGGACAGAGTGTTCTGCTTTCCGGCGTGTAGTTTTTCCTCTCTACAGGTCTTCAGCTGTTCCTGTGGGCCTGTGTCTTGAGTTCACTAGGCAGCTTTCTTGCAGCAGAAAAGTTGGTCTTACCTGTGGTCCCGGGGCTCAAGTTCGCTCGTGGGGTGCTGCCCACGGGCTCTCTGCAGCGGCAGCAACCAGGAAGACCTGTGCCGCCCCTTCTGGGAGCTTCAGTGCACCAGGGTACCAGATGGTCTTTGGCTTTTTCCTCTGGCGTCCGAGATGTGTGTGCAGAGAGCAGTCTCCTCTGGTTTCCCAGGCTTGTCTGCCTCTCTGAAGGTTCAGCTCTCCCTCCCACGGGATTTGGGTGCAGAGACCTGTTTATCTGGTCTGTTTCCTTCAGGTTCTGGTGGTGTCTCAGGCAGGGGTCCTGCCGCTCCTGGGCCCTCCCCAACGGGAGCCCAGAGGCCTTATACAGTTTCCTCTTGGGCCAGGGATGTGGGCAGGGGTGAGCAGTGTTGGTGGTCTCTTCCGCTCTGCAGCCTCAGGAGTGCCCACCTGACCAGGCGGTTGGGTCTCTCTCTCACAGGGTCTGGGGGCAGAGAGCTGCTGCGGGCCGGGATCCGCGGGTGTGGGCTTTTTTTTTTTTTTTTTTTTTTGGTTCTTTTTTTTCGGAGCTGGGGACCGAACCCAGGGCCTTGCGCTTCCTAGGCAAGCGCTCTACCACTGAGCTAAATCCCCAACCCCTACACCACGCCTTGTTACACTGACCAAACCTTAGATCACAGACTTCTGAAAGACTCAGACTTAAATCACTAGATATCTCCTAGGTGGAATCCAGATTCTAATGCAGACAAATCATATGAGAAATGTTGCCTGTTTTAGAATCTTTAAGTCAGGGCCGATTCATTCCATAAAACACATAGCAAAAATCTAGACTGGCCCAAAAGATTTTATTTTTGATATGTAAAACCAAATCAAATAATCTAAAACGTTAAATAAAATATTATTTCTTTTTTTTTTTTTTGGTTCTTTTTTTCGGAGCTGGGGATCGAACCCAGGGCCTTGCGCTTCCTAGGCAAGCGCTCTACCACTGAGCTAAATCCCCAACCCCTAAAATATTGTTTCTAATAGTGTGAATAATGTCAAGTTACATTACAAAATAATTAGGAACAATAATAATCATCCGTGTTAGGTTCTTTTGTTTTTGTTTTTGTTTTTTTTAGGTAAATTTTATGCTTTTTTTTTTCCATCTTTATTAAATTGGGTATATCTTATTTACATTTTGATTGTTATTCCCTTTCCCGGTTTCCGGTCCAACATCCCCCTAACTCCTCCCCCTCCCCTTCTTTATGGGTGTTCCCATCCCAATCCTCCCCCCATTACCGCTCTCGCCCCACAATCACATTCACTGGGGCTTCATTCTTGGCAGAACCAAGGGCTTCCCCTTCCACTGGTGCTCTTACTAGGCTATTCATTGCTACCTATGAGGTTGGAGCCCAGGGTCAGTCCATGTATAATCTTTGGGTAGTGGCTTAGTCCCTGGAAGCTCTGGTTGGTTGGCATTGTTGTTCATATAGGGTCTCGAGCCCCTTCAAACTCTTCCAGCCCTTTCTCTGATTCCTTCAACAGGGGTCCCATTCTCAGTTCAGTGGATTGCTGCTGGCATTCGCCTATGTATTTGCTGTATTCTGGGTGTGTCTCTCAGGAGAGATCTACATCCGGTTCCTGTTGGTCTGCACTGCTTTGCTTCATCCATCTTATCTAGTTTGGTGGTTGTATATGTATGGGCCACATGTGGGGCAGGCTCTGAATGGGTGTTCGTTCTGCCTCTGTTCTACACTTTGCTTCCCTATTCCCTCCCAAGGGTATTCTTCTTCCCCTTTTAAAGAAGAAGTGAAGCATTCCCATTTTGGTCATCCTTCTTGAGTTTCATGTGTTCTGTGCATCTAGGGTAATTCGAGCATTTGGGCTAATATCCACTTATCAACGAGTACATACCATATGTGTTTTTCTGTGCATCTGTTACCTCACTTAGGATGATATTTTCCAGTTCCATCCATTTGCTTATAAATTTCATAAAGTCATTATTTTTGATAGCTAAGTAATATTCCATTGTGTAGATCTACCACATTTCTGTGGGCATTTGTTGAAGGGCATCTGGGTTCTTTCCAGATTCTGGCTATTATAAATAAGGCTGTTGTGAACATAGTGGAGCAGGTGTATTTGTTATATGTTGGGGCAACTTATGGGTATATGCCCAAGAGAGGTATAGCTGGGTCCTCAGGTAGTTCAATGTCCAATTTTCTGAGGAACCTCCAGACTGATTTCTAGAATGGATGTACAAGTCTGCAATCCCACCAACAATGGAGGAGTGTTCCTCTTTCTCCACATCCTCGCCAGCATTTTATGTCACCTGAGTTTTTGACCTTAGCCACTCTGACTGGTGTGAGGTGAAATCTCAGGGTTGTTTTGATTTGCATTTCCCTTATGACTAAAGATGTTGAACATTTCTTTAGGTGTTTCTCAGCCATTCGGCATTCCTCAGCTGTGAATTCTTTGTTAGCTCTGAACCCCATTTTTAATAGGGTTATTTGTCTCCCTGCAGTCTAACTTCTTGAGTTCTTTGTATATTTTGGATAATAGCCCTCTATCAGTTGTAGGATTGGTAAGGATCTTTTCCCAGTCTGTTCGTTGCCATTTTGTCCTAACAACAGTGTCCTTTGCCTTACAGAATCTTTGCGGTTTCAGTGCCCATGTGTTCAAGATGCTTCCCCGCTTTTTCTTCTATTAGTTTGAGTGTATCTGGTATGATGTGGAGGTCCTTGATCCACTTGGACTTAAGTATTGTACAGGGTGATAAGATTGGATAGTTCTGCATTCTTCTATATGCTGACCTCCAGTTGAACCAGCACCATTTGCTGAGACTGATGTCTTTTTTCCATTGGATGGTTTTGGCTCCTTTGTCAAAAATCAAGTGCCCATAGGTGTGTGGGTTCATTTCTGGGTCTTCAATTCTATTCCACTGGTCTATCTGTCTGTCTCTGTACATATACCATGCAGTTTTTATCACTATTGCTCTGTAATACTGCTTGAGTTCAGGGATAGTGATTCCCCCTGAAGTCCTTTTATTGTTGAGGATAGCTTTAGCTATCCTGGGATTTTTATTATTCCAGATGAATTAGCAAATTGTTCTGTCTAACTCTACGAAGAATTAGATTGGTATTTTGATACGGATTGCATTGAATCTGTAGATTGCTTTTGGTAAAATGGCCATTTTTACTATGTTAATCCTGCCAATCCATGAGCATGGGAGATCTTTCCATCTTCTGAGGTCTTCTTCAATTTCTTTCTTCAAAGGCTTGAAGTTCTTATCATACAGATCTTTTACTTGCTTAGTTGAAGTCACACCGAGATATTTTATATTATTTGGGACTATTATGAATGGTGTTGTTTCCCTAATTTCTTTCTCGGCTTGTTTCTCTTTTGTGTAGAGGAAGGCTACTGATTTATTTGTGTTAATTTTATACCCAGCCACTATGCTGAAATTGTTTATCAGGTTTAGTAGTTCTCTGGTGGAACTTTTGGGATCACTTAAATATACTATCATATCATCTGCAGATAGTGATATTTTGACTTCTTCCTTTCTAATCTGTATTCCCTTAATCTCCTTTGTTGTCTGGTTGCTCTGGCTAGAACTTCAAGAACTATATTGAATAAGTAGGGAGCGAGTGGGCAGCCTTGTCTAGAACCTGATTTAAGTGGGATTGCTTCAAGTTTCTCTCCATTTAGTTTAATGTTAGCAACTGGTTTGCTGTATATGGCTTTTACTATGTTTAGCTATGGGCCGTGAATTCCTAATCTTTCCAGGACTTTTATCATGAAGGGGTGTTGAATTTTGTCAAATGCTTTTTCAGCATCTAATGAAATGATCATGTGGTATTGTTCTTTCAGTTTGTTTATATAATGGATTACATTGATGGTTTTCCATATATAAAACAATCCCTGCATGCCTGAGATGAAGCCTACTTGGTCATGGTGGATTAGATAGGTTAGGGAAGTTTTCTTCTGTGATTCTGTTGAAGATATTTACTGGTCTTTTGAGCCGGGAGTCTTCACTTTCTTCTATACCTATTATCCTTAGGCTTGATCTTCTCATTTAGTCCTGTATTTCCTGTATGTGGACCAGTAGCTTTTTCTGTTTTACAATATCTTTGACAGTTGTGTCAATGATTTCTATGGAATCTTCTGCTCCTGAGATTCTCTTTTCTATCTCTTGTATTCTGTTGGTGATGCTTGTATCTAAGGCTCCTTGTCTCTTCTTTGGTTTTCTATATCCAGGGTTGTTTCCATGTGTTCTGTCTTGATTGCTTCTATTTCCATTTTTAATTCCTTCAACTGTTTGATTGTGTTTTCCTGGAATTCTTTCAGGGATTTTCGTGATTCCTCTCTTCAGGCTTCTACTTGTTTATTTATGTTTTCCTGTGTTTCTCTAAGGGAGTTCTTTATGTCTTCTTAAAGTCCTCCATCATCATGATCAAATATGATTTTACATTTAGATCTTGCTTTTCTGGTGTGTTTGGATATTCCGTGTTTGTTTTGGTGGGAGAATTGGGCTCTGATGATGCCATGTAGTCTTGGTTTCTGTTGCTTGGGTTCCTGTGCTTGCCTCTCACCATCAGATTGTCTCTGGTGTTACTTTGTTCTGCTATTTTTGACAGTGGCTAGACTGTCCTATAAGCCTGTGTGTCAGGAGTGCTGTAGACCTGTTTTCCTGTTTTCTTTCAGCCAGTTATGGGAACAGAGTGTTCTTTTTTCAGGTGTGTAGTCTTTCCTGTCTACTGGTCTTCAGCCGTTCCTGTGGGCCTGTGTCCTGAGTCCACCAGGCAAGCTCCTTGGAGCAGAAAAGTTGGTCTTACCTATGGTCCCGTGGTTGAAGTTGCTCCTGGGGGGGCTGCTTTTGAGCTCTCCGTGAGGGCAGCAACCAGGAGGGCCAGTGTTGCCTTTTCCCGGGACCCCCATGCATCAGTGTCCCAGATGGTGTTAAATGTTTTCCCCTGGAGTCAGAAATGTGGGCAGAGTGTAGTCTCTTCTGGCTTCCCAAGCGTTTCTGCCCCTCTGAAGGTTTAGCTCTCCCTCCCAGGGGATTGGGTGCAGGGAGCTATTGATTGGGTCCCTCCAGGTCCAGGCAGTGTCTGGTCTGCACGGTACCTGCTGCATGAACGTCCCTATCTTCCGTTTCCCAGAGGCCCTATACAGTTTCCTCTTGGGCCAGGGATGTGGGCAGGGGTGGGCAATATTGGTGGCCTCTCCCGCTCTGCAGTCTCAGGAGTGACTCCCTGTCTGGGCGGTGAGCTCTCTCTCCCATGGGGTTTGGGAGCAGGGAGCTGTGGTCCGGGAACAGAGAGGTTCTGGCTCCAGCTAAAAACCAGAAGTGTCTGGTCCCAGAGGAATTTTGCCTCTGCATGTCCTGAATCCACCAGGCAGTTCACTTGGAGCAGAAAAGTTGGTCTTACCTCTGGTCCCCTGGCTGAAGTTGCTCCTGGGGGGCTGCTTTTGAGCTCTTGTGAGGGCGGCAACCAGATCATCCATGTTTGAACCACTTACCACCTACCAGGAAGAAACTTGAAGGATTTGCTACAAAGCATGAAATTATAACCTGATAAGCTTAGGCATCTTACTTCGACTTTGTAGGAATTTTCGGTTCTCCATAAGACCTCTAAAATGTCAGGCAAACATACTAAAATTTCTACAACACTGCTGATTTTAGTTGCTAGATCTGTTAAAAGTTTCTCCAGTATACTGTTCTGTAAGACTTTACAAACACATAGTTAACACTATGCAGCTACATATCTCAGATCATAATGTCGAATAAATATTTAAGCAGTTTATAATAGCTTTTTTTCTTTGAGAGTTAGGAAGTAATGATTCTTAGATGAATGGCTTACTTTCAAGCTCACATTTATTACTTGGTGTTGAACTTTTACATTTCCAATAAAGAGATGGATTCAGTGGCTTATAATTATGATATCAGAGCATATGATTTTGAAATGACATACTAGTCTACTTTTGTACAAAACAGCAATTGATATCAACATTTGTGGAAACCTGGCAAGTGGTAAGCAATTCAATTTTATATAAGCAGGTTGAAAGTTACAAATATGTGAAAGTAAAAAGACATTTTCTATTCACTATCAGTGAGGCATACTGATATGCTGTAATTTTCCCTAGATGTTAAAAACTAATGGTAAGGGATTAAAAAAAGGACTACAAGTAGCTGGATTTGATATGGTTATTATATAAAGAAAGTGTTGAAATCAAAATATATTTTAGAAAATATTTATATAAAGTTTTATATATGGAAAACTGTATTTCACCTAGTATAATGTAGGAAAATGTAATAGTTCATAGGCGTTCTTGATCTCTATGTAGAAATAGTTGTATTTCACACATGCCATTTCCATTTAGATACATCAGCCCTGGGTACAGCTTGAGAAGACCAATCAGAACAAAGCTAATCACTGTGGGCCCTTTCACAGTTGGTAGGATCAGCCCTTTATATGAGCGCATCCAGTTGTTATATGACATCCATACAGCAGTTAAATGGCTCAAGTAACTCAAGTAGCAAAGATACTCAGAAAATGTCGCTGCTGCCACAGCTAGGTAGCCTCTAAGGAGATATGCTATCTATAAAGACATTAAAGTTAACTGCCTAAGCATGAACTGACCAAGGACACCACCAATGGACTTGTTGAGATGTGTGGGAAGGTCCTGCAATCCTACTCAAAGAACCACAGGCAACTAAGGAAAGGTGAAGTGAGATTTTGTGGGGGAAAATGGACTTCCCCAAGGAATAACACTCCAGTTGGTCCTCCAGTGCCATTCAGCCCAGAAAATATACAAACAGGTAGCATTATACAAACTGAGCAAATAATATTTAGGAAATAAATAATATTTATATGTATATATATATAATATACATATGTGCATATAATAATTGATTAAGAAGAGGCATAAATTTGAGAGAAACGAAGGGTATATAAGAGGGCTTGGAGGAAGGAAAGAGAAGGAGAAAATGGTATAATTACAATATAATCCCCTCCAAAAAGAAAAGCATTATACGTTGTGGGTATGGCAAAGGACTCATTGTACTAAACTACACTTACTCAACTCTTATAAATGTTTCTCAGAACAACACAAGAGTTATTTTGGTAATATGAAATAATTATTATAGTCATCCCATTTTGAACTGTCTGAAGCTACCATATGGGTATGTAAAACAAAATATAATATTTCAGTAAATTTTTTATGATCAGTAAAATATTATTTATGGTTACCTGTGTATGTTGTACACTGAACTTAGAGATTCTTTTTCACTACAATACTACAGGTATTTGTTCTTTACCAATATTTTCTTAGTTACCATCATCCAGACCATGGCAACAATCCTATTTTCTGTTTTTATGGGGCTACTTTTTCATGAGTTTAGTTTATCTGTTTGTCAACTTTAGTTGTTTATAAGTTTAGCTTGTTCATTTCTTTGTTTCCTAAATTGTTATTTTTTGTTTGCTCTTCACATATGAATGTTACCATGTTACATCTGTCCTCACCTGTTTCACTATATCTCACTCCCTACAATGACTTTGGCTATTCTGTCACAAATGGTAATGTCTCGTTCTTTTAAAGGCAGAATTAAATTAAAAGAATTTAATTAAAATTATATTCTTTAAAACTTTTTCTCACTGAGAAAATAGAAGGCAAAGCATACCAACACTTTAAAGATATAACTTAGTTAGCACTTTTAAAAATGTGGAACAGCAGTATTATGGAGGAGTGGTTGCAAAATAAAAAAAAAACTAAGCTATTGCAATCTATCAATGACACAAACTGAAGAGGAAAATATTACACATGAAAGAGGAGTGAGAAAGAAAAACAACAGATAAATTGATAAAACACAAACAATTCTGTTACTGAATAAAATTCATAAACCTCTTATCATATTGACTTCAATGGTTAGTTTGGGTTGCCAACTTGATCTGATAAGAAAGAGATGGGATTAGTGCAACACTCTTTTGGTGTGTCTAGAAAGGTTTAACTAAAGAGGGAAGACCCATATTGCAGCGATCATAGACTAAATAAGGGGAAAGAAGGACAGCCAATGAGTGATGATATTTTCCCTCTGCTTCTTGATCCACATCCATATAATCCTTCTGCTGACATTTGCCTTCTCTGTTACGATGGGCTCTGTCTTCTAAGCCAGTAAATCTTTCCTACTATAAGATTCTTCTTATCACAATGGCAAGAAAGGTAACTAATGCACTGACATCTTGGTTGGTCTGGTTTGTTTTCTTCATTTGTTTTGCCAATTTGGTATCTTGGTTGAGAAAGTTCCTCAGTGAGCATGGTCTGTTGTCGGCAAGCATATAGAACTTTTTTTGAACGCTTGACATCAATAAATCAATGCTTGTTTCAAGAGCATTAACTATAAAATTAGATAACTTAATAGAAACACAGCTGTTTACATCCAAAAATTCTTGAGTAAGAATTTTTATAAGAGTCAAACCCACTGGAGGTTATGCCGTCCCTGGATATGGGGTAAGCTAGCTAGGAAGCACCACTTGTCCATGTCCACCTTTTTCAGCGTCTGCTTCCAGGTTTCTACTTTGAGTTTCCTCCTTGGCTTCCTTAATAACACACTGTGATGTGGAGCTGTAAGTAGAAATATGCCCTTCTTACCCAAGTTGTTTTGTTCAACAAAACCCTGACGAAAATAAGTGAGCAAGGAAAATAAAGATAAATGGCTAAAGTTATCAATATCAATACTGAAATAAATAATTTCATTGTAGATGCTTTAGATATTTAGAGATGGTATGTAAATAGCTTTCTGACCGTAATTTCAGTACAGATGAAATAAGCAAGCTTCATTAAAGAAACACACAACTTAACCATAGCTTATTTAAGAATTATTGGATCTGAATGGACCTATAACTATTAAATTAATTAATAGTTAATTTTATAGTTAATGCTATTGCAACAAAATAGACAGAGATACCTTCATTGACAAATTATATCAAAAATTTATGTAAGAAAAATGTAGCTAGTCTACATAATATGTTCTAAAAATGTAAAAATGTCAAGGAAACATCTACCCTGTTTTTAGACAAAAATTATCATAATGAATTTGGGCAAATGACGAGTCTACCAGAACTTCAGAGGAAACATTTAAAAAGAAAGGAAACTAAGGGGCAAGATTTTGCAAAATATAAGGAGATGAGTCCTTAACAACATATTAGATCACTGATTATAGAAACAAACTAATTTGATCATGGATTCTATACACAAGTATCTGGAACTAGACGGCTACTTCAGTAAACAGAGCCAACTTGATATATTGATAACTCTTCATCAACAAACTAATGAAGAAAACCAAGACAGAGGGCACTTTTGGGAATGAAAACACCTGTCTACAATCACAACTCAATTTGAAGTACTGAAAGGGTGCGGGAGGAGAGAAGACATACACATGATGATCTCAGCAGATGGAAGACAAAGTTTGACCTAAGTCAAACTCCAAACAAAATAATTATTTTCAGAAAAATCACAAATCTCTAAGAATTTTCTTAACCTTGGGTGCACTTTAAATTTGAGAATGAATGGTGGTATGAGCTGGTAACAGCCTACATACTCCTTCCCTGGAAAGCCAGGGCAACACAGGTCCTGGAATCAGATAGGCAATTGTCACTTTCCTTCCTGGCCTCCTATTCCAGTTCCGCAATCTCAACCCCAGACCAGTAGCAGACCACTGCACAGCTCTGTCTTTCTGCTTTTCCTCCATTCAATGTAAACCCTACCCATTCTCATGGCACATCAAGCTTTTTCAAGATCTGCAGATCCCAATACCTTGACACAGAGACTCACGATCCCTGTGAAAGAGTTAGGAGAAGGATTGAAGGAGCTGAAGGGGATGACAACCCCACAAGAAGACCGGATCAACTAACCTGGACTCCTTGTAATTCTCAGAGACTAAACCACCAACCAAAGAACACACATGAGCTAATCCAAGGCCCCGGGACATATGTAGCAGAGGAACACCCTCTCAGAGACAAAGGGGAAGGGGATGAGGTTAAGAATTCTGGGAGGAGGTACCGGGAGGTAGAGCAACATTTGCAAGGTAAATAAATAAAATAATTAATTTTTAAAAAGAGAAAAATAAAAGAATTACAACTGACTTCTCGATGGAGACTCCAAAAGCTTGAACAAATGTTCTACCAACTTGAAGAATCTCAGATGAGAGCCCAGACTACTGCAACCAGCAAAACGTTCAATTACAATAGATGGAGAAAGAAAGACATTCCAAGACTAAAATCCAAATGTATGAGGTATCTACAAACTTAGCTCTACAGAAGGCACTAGAGGGAAAACTTCACCATGAAGTGGTTGACCCACACCCAGGAAAACACAAGAAATAAATAATCTCCAACCCACCAATCAAAGTGGGTCAGGAGTGGGAAGCAACCCCGGGCCGCCACCACAGCCAGAACAACCTGGAAGCAACAAACACTGCCCATTCCTAACTCTCAACGTAGTGGTCTCTGACCCCACTCCATGCCCAAAAAGACACTAACTGAAGACTGGATAAAACAAAATAAAACAAAACAAAACAAAAAGCAAAAACAGGATTCATCCCTCTGCTATATCCAAAAAACCTTAAGATTAAGGATAGACATCACCTCAAGGCAAAAACCAAAGAGAGAAATGCCAAAGTTAACTGATATCATAAACAAAGACAAACACAACGTATACTCCATCAAATAGATAACTTAAATGTGTAATTTTCTTGATATATAACAGCTATCAAAGTTGATTCAAGATAAAATAAAGCCTGGGGCCAGATGGTTTTTAACACAGAATTTTAAAGAAGCTTTTGAAAGAAGTAATTCTAATACTCCTGAAATTATTAGACAAAATAGAAACAAAAGAAACATTATCTAGGTTTTTTTATGGCACTACTATTTCCCTGATACATAAACCACACAAAGAAAGAATTACAGATGAAAATTTTTCTTATGAATGTAGAGCCAACCATTCACAATAAAAATACTTCCGAAAAACCCCGTGGGAGAGAGACCTCACCGCCTGGTCAGGTGGGCACTCTTAAGGCTGCAGAGCTGAGGAGACCACCAACACTGCCCACCCCTGCCCACATCCCTGGCCCAAGAGGAAACTGTATAAGGCCTCTGGGTTCCCGTGGGGGAGGGCCCAGGAGCGGCAGGACCCCTGCTCCTGAGACACCGCCAGAACCTGAAGGAAACAGACCGGATAACAGTTGTCTGCACCCAATTCCCGTGGGAGGGAGAGCTAAACCTACAGAGAGGCAGACACGCCTGGGAAACCAGAAGAGACTGCACTCTGCGCACATCCAGACGCCAGAGGAAAACACCAAACGCCATCTGGAACCCTGGTGCACGGAGGCTCCTGGAAAGAGCGGCACAGATCTCCTCGGTTGCTGCCGCCGCAGAGAGGACTTAGGCAGTACACAGCTAGCACACTTGAGCCTCGGAACCTCAGGTAGGACCAACTTTTCCCCTGCAAGTGACCTGCCTGGTGAACTCAAGAAACAGGCCCACAGAAACAACTGAAGACCTGTAGAGAGGAAAAACTACACGCCCGAAAGCAGAACACTCTGTCCCCATAACTGGCTGAAAGAAAACAGGAAAACAGGTCTACACCACTCCTGACACACAAGCTTATAGGACAGTCTAGCCACTGTCAGAAATAGCAGAACAAAGTAACACTAGAGATAATCTGAAGGCGGGAGGCAAGCGCAGGAACCCAAGCAACAGAAACCAAGACTACATGGCATCATCGGAGCCCAATTCTCCCACCAAAATAAACAAGGAATATCCAAACACACCAGAAAAGCAAGATCTAGTTTCAAAATCATATTTGATCATGATGCTGGAGGACTTCAAGAAAGAAGTGAAGAACTCCCTTAGAGAACAAGTAGAAGCCTACAGAGAGGAATCGCAAAAATGCCTGAAAGAATTCCAGGAAAACACAATCAAACAGTTGAAGGAATTAAAAATGGAAATAGAAGCAATCAAGAAAGAACACATGGAAACAACCCTGGACATAGAAAATCAAAAGAAAAGACAAGGAGCTGTAGATAGAAGCATCACCAACAGAATACAAGAGATAGAAGAGAGAATCTCGGGAGCAGAAGATTCCCTAGAAATCATTGACTCAACTGTCAAAGATAATGTAAAGCGGAAAAAGCTTCTGGTCCAAAACATACAGGAAATCCAGGACTCAATGAGAAGATCAAACCTAAGGATAATAGGTATAGAAGAGAGTGAAGACTCCCAGCTCAAAGGACCAGTAAATATCTTCAACAAAATCATAGAAGAAAACTTCCCTAACCTAAAAAAAGAGATACCCATAGGCATACAAGAAGCCTACAGAACTCCAAATAGATTGGACCAGAAAAGAAACACCTCCCGTCACATAATACTCAAAACACCAAACGCACAAAATAAAGAAAGAATATTAAAAGCAGTAAGGGAAAAAGGTCAAGTAACATATAAAGGCAGACCTATCAGAATCACACCAGACTTTTCGCCAGAAACTATGAAGGCCAGAAGATACTGGACAGATGTCATACAGACCCTAAGAGAACACACGTGCCAGCCCAGGTTACTGTATACTGCAAAACTCTCAATTAACATAGATGGAGAAACCAAGATATTCCATGACAAAACCAAATTTACACAATATCTTTCCACAAATCCAGCACTACAAAGGATAATAAAGGGTAAAGCCCAACATAAGGAAGTAAGCTATACCCTAGAAGAAGCAAGAAACTAATCGTCTTGGCAATAAAACAAAGAGAAGAAAAGCACACAAATATAACAGGAAGCAATAATCACTATTCCTTAATATCTCTCAACATCAATGGCCGAAACTCCCCAATAAAAAGACATAGATTAACAAACTGGATATGCAACGAGGACCCTGCATTCTGCTGCCTACAGGAAACACACCTCGGAGACAAAGACAGACACTACCTCAGAGTGAAAGGCTGGAAAACAACTCTCCAAGCAAATGGTCAGAAGAAGCAAGCTGGAGTAGCCATTCTAATATCAAATAAAATCAATTTTCAATTAAAAGTCATCAAAAAAGATAAGGAAGGACACTTCATATTCATCAAAGGAAAAATCCACCAAGATGAACTCTCAATCCTAAATATCTATGCCCCAAATACAAGGGCACCTACATACGTAAAAGAAACCTTACTAAAGCACAAAACACACATTGTACCTCACACAATAATAGTGGGAGATTTCAACACCCCACTCTCATCAATGGACAGATCATGGAAACAGAAATTACACAGAGACGTAGACAGACTAAGAGAAGTCATGAGCCAAATGGACTTAACACATATTTATAGAACATTCTATCCTAAATCAAAAGGATATACCTTCTTCTCAGCTCCTCATGGTACTTTCTCCAAAATTGACCATATAGTTGGTCAAAAAACAGGCCGCAACAGGTACAGAAAGATAGAAATAATCCCATGCGTGCTATCAGACCACCACGGCCTAAAACTGGTCTTCAATAACAATAAGGGAAGAATGCCCACATATACGTGGAAATTGAACAATGCTCTACTCAATGATAACCTAGTCAAGGAAGAAATAAAGAAAGAAATTAAAAACTTTTTAGAATTTAATGAAAATGAAGGTACAACATACCCAAACTTATGGGACAAAATGAAAGCTGTGCTAAGAGGAAAACTCATAGCGCTGTGTGCCTGCAGAAAGAAACAGGAAAGAGCATATGTCAGCAGCTTGACAGCACACCTAAAAGCTCTAGAGCAAAAAGAAGCAAATACACCCAGGAGGAGTAGAAGGCAGGAAATAATCAAACTCAGAGCTGAAATCAACCAAGTAGAAACAAAAAGGACCATAGAAAGAATCAACAGAACCAAAAGTTGGTTCTTTGAGAAAATCAACAAGATAGATAAACCCTTAGCCAGACTAACGAGAGGACACAGAGAGTGCGTCCAAATTAACAAAATCAGAAATGAAAAGGGAGATATAACTAGAGATTCGGAGGAAATTCAAAAAATCATCAGATCTTCCTAAAAAAATAAAAATCTATATTCAACAAAACTTGAAAATCTTCAGGAAATGGACAATTTCCTAGACAGATACCAGGTATCGAAGTTAAATCAGGAACAGATAAACCAGTTAAACAACCCCATAACTCCTAAGGAAATAAGCAGTCATTAAAGGTCTCCCAACCAAAAAGAGCCCAAGTCCAGATGGGTTTAGTGCAGAATTCTATCAAACCTTCATAGAAGACCTCATACCAATATTATCCAAACTATTCCACAAAATTGAAACAGATGGATTACTCCCGAATTCCTTCTATGAAGCCACAATTACTCTTATACCTAAACCACACAAAGACACAACAAAGAAAGAGAATTTCTGACCAATTTCCCTTATGAATATCGACGCAAAAATACTCAATAAAATTCTGGCAAACCGAATCCAAGAGCACATCAAAACAATCATCCACCATGATCGAGTAGGCTTCATCCCAGGCATGCAGGGATGGTTTAATATACAGAAAACCATAAACGTGATCCATTATATGAACAAACTGAAAGAACAAAACCACATGATCATTTCATTAGATGCTGAGAAACCATTTGACAAAATTCAACACCCCTTCATGATAAAAGTCCTGGAAAGAATAGGAATTCAAGGCCCATACCTAAACATAGTAAAAACCATATACAGCAAACCAGTTGCTAACATTAAACTAAATGGAGAGAAACTTGAAGCAATCCCACTAAAATCAGGGACTAGACAAGGCTGCCCACTCTCTCCCTACTTATTCAATATAGTTCCAGAAGTTCTAGCCAGAGCAATCAGACAACAAAAGGAGGTCAAGGGGATACAGATCGGAAAAGAAGAAGTCAAAATATCACTATTTGCAGATGACATGATAGTATATTTAAGTGATCCCAAAAGTTCCACCAGAGAACTACTAAAGCTGATAAACAACTTTAGCAAAGTGGCTGGGTATAAAATTAACTCAAATAAATCAGTAGCCTTCCTCTACACAAAAGAGAAACAAGCCGGGAAAGAAATTAGGGAAATGACACCCTTCATAATAGACCCAAATAATATAAAGTACCTCAGTGTGACTTTAACCAAGCAAGTAAAAGATCTGAACAATAAGAACTTCAAGACACTGAAGAAAGAAACTGAAGAAGACCTCAGAAGATGGAAAGATCTCCCATGCTCATGGATTGGCAGGATTAATATAGTAAAAATGGCCATTTTACCAAAAGCAATCTACAGATTCAATGCAATCCCCATCAAAATACCAATCCAATTCTTCAAAGAGTTAGACAGAACAATTTGCAAATTCATCTGGAATAACAAAAAACCCAGGATAGCTAAAGCTATCCTCAATAATAAAAGGACTTCAGGGGGAATCACTATCCCTGAACTCAAGCAGTATTACAGAGCAATAGTAATAAAAAGTGCATGGTATTGGTACAGACACAGACAGATAGACCAATGGAATAGAATTGAAGACCCAGAAATGAACCCACACACCTATGGTCACTTGATTTTGGACAAAGGAGCCAAAACCATCCAATGGAAAAAAGATAGCATTTTCAGCAAATGGTGCTGGTTCAACTGGAGGGCAACATGTAGAAGAATGCAGATCGATCCATCCTTATCACCCTGTACAAAGCTTAAGTCCAAGTGGATCAAGGACCTCCACATCAAACCAGACACACTCAAACTAATAGAAGAAAAACTAGGGAAGCATCTGGAACACATGGGCACTGGAAAAAATTTCCTGAACAAAACACCAATGGCTTATGCTCTAAGATCAAGAATCGACAAATGGGATCTCATCAAACTGCAAAGCTTCTGTAAGGCAAAGGACACTGTGGTTAGGACAAATCGGCAACCAACAGATTGGGAAAAGATCTTTACCAATCCTACAACAGATAGAGGCCTTATATCCAAAATACACAAAGAATTCAAGAAGTTAGACCGCAGGGAGACAAATAACCCTATTAAAAAATGGGGTTCAGAGCTAAACAAAGAACTCACAGCTGAGGAATGCCGAATGGCTGAGAAACACCTAAAGAAATGTTCAACATCTTTAGTCATAAGGGAAATGCAAATCAAAACAACCCTGAGATTTCACCTCACACCAGTGAGAATGGCTAAGATCAAAAACTCAGGCGACAGCAGATGCTGGTGAGGATGCAGAGAAAGAGGAACACTCCTCCATTGTTGGTGGGATTGCAGACTGGTACAACCATTCTGGAAATCAGTCTGGAGGTTCCTCAGAAAATTGGACATTGAACTGCCTGAGGATCCAGCTATACCTCTCTTGGGCATATACCCAAAAGATGCCTCAACATATAAAAGAGACACGTGCTCCACTATGTTCATCGCAGCCTTATTTATAATAGCCAGAAAATGGAAAGAACCCAGATGCCCTTCAACAGAGGAATGGATACAGAAAATGTGGTACATCTACACAATGGAATATTACTCAGCTATCAAAAACAACGGCTTCATGAAATTCATAGGCAAATGGTTGGAACTGGAAAATATCATCCTGAGTGAGCTAACCCAAACACAGAAAGACATACATGGTATGCACTCACTGATAAGTGGCTATTAGCCCAAATGCTTGAATTACCTTAGATGCCTACAACAAATGAAACTCAAGACAGATGATCAAAATGTGAATGCTTCACTCCTTCTTTAAAAGGGGAACAAGAATACCCTTGGCAGGGAAGAGAGAGGCAAAGATTAAAACAGAGACTGAAGGAACTCCCATTCAGAGCCTGCCCCACATGTGGCCCATACATATACAGCCACCCAATTAGACAAGATGGATGAAGCAAAGAAGTGCAGACCGACAGGAGCCGGATGTAGATCGCTCCTGAGAGACACAGCCAGAATACAGCAAATACAGAGGCGAATGCCAGCAGTAAACCACTGAACTGAGAATAGGACCCCCGTTGAAGGAATCAGAGAAAGAACTGGAAGAGCTTGAAAGGGGCTCGAGACCCCATATGTACAACAATGCCAAGCAACCAGAGCTTCCAGGGACTAAGCCACTTCTAAAGACTATGCATGGACTGACCCTGGACTCTGACCTCATAGGTAGCAATGAATATCCTAGTAAGAGCACCAGTGGAAGGGGAAGCCCTGGGTCCTGCTAAGACTGAACCCACAGTGAACTAGACTGTTGGGGTAGGGCAGCAATGGGGGGAGGGTTGGGAGGGGAACACCCATAAGGAAGGGGAGGGGGGAGGGGGACGTTTGCCCGGAAACCAAAGAATTATTATTATTAAATAAATTAAAAAAATACTTGCAAACTGGGTCCAAGAACACATAGTAAAGATCAAGGTTATCCACCATGATCAAGTAGGTTTCATCCCAGGGATGTGGTAATAGTTCAATATACTTAAATTGATGAATGTAATCCATAGAAAAAATGGAAAGACAAAAACCACATGATAATATCATTTGATGCACAAAAGGCTCTGGCAAAATCAAACATTACATCATGATAAAAGTACTGGAGAAACTATGGATCCAAGTACATACCTCAGAATAATAGAGGCAATATCAACCTGAATAGAGACAAGCTCAATGCATTTCAACTAAAACCAGGAACAAGACAAGGTTGTCCATTCTATATACCTATTCAGTATAATGCTGGAAGTCTTAGAGCAATAAGACAATTAAAGGAGAACAATGGGATACAAGTAAGAATGGGAGAAATCAAAGTATCTTTCGTTGTAGATAATATGATTGCATTCATAAGTTACTCTAAATATTGTACAAAAATATCTTATATCTGATATCTGATAAACATTTCCAACAAAGTATCAAGACACAAAATTAATACACAAAAGTAAATAGACTCCCTTTATACAAATGACAAATGGACTGAGAAATAGGGAAATAGTAACTTTCAACAAAATGTCTCAGAAAGGGTAAAATATCTTGAGGTAACTAAACAAGCAAGTGAAAGAAGACTTGTATGATAAAACATTTTAAGAAATGAAAGAAAGAAATTGAAAATATCAGGAGATGGAAAAATCTGCTATTCTCAATGTATTGGTAGGATTAATGTAGTAAAAATGGCAACTACATCAAAAATCATTTACGGATTTAATGAAATCTTCATCAAAATCTAACACAATTCTTCACAGAACTTAAAAGAACTATTTTCAACTTCATGAGGAAACAAGAAAAAAATCAGGCTAGCTAAAGCAATCCTGAATAATAAAGAACTACTGGAGGTATCATGATCCCAGACTTCAAATTGTACTACAGAACAAAAGTAATAAAATCAACATGGTATTTACATAAAAACAGAGATATTGATGAATGCCATTGAATTAAAAACCCAGATATAAGTCCATACACCAACAAGTATGAGGTTTTTGAGAAAGAAACTAGAAATGCTCACCAGGAAAAGACATCTTCAACAAATGATTCTGATCAAATTATGTGGAAGAATGCAAACAGAGCCAAACTAACAAAACTCAACTTCAAATGGATTAGAGACCTAAATATAAGGCCAGACACATGGAATCTGATACAAAAGAAAGTAAGCAATAGTATTGAACTCATTGAAACAGGACTATCCAAACCCCAATAGCACAGGCACTAAGACAAGACACTGTAATGCAGAAAATGTGACAGGCTACTCAATGGAAGAATAATTTTACCAACTCCATGTCCACTAAAAGGCTACTATCTAAAATATATAAAGAACTAAGCAAGCTGGACATCAATAAAATAGCCCAATTAAAATGGGATATAGATCAAAACTAAATTCTCAAAAGAAGAAATACAAATGACTGAGAAGCACTTAAAGAAAAATTTAACATCCTTAGTCATCAAGGGGAATGCAAATCAACACTACTTGATATTTCATCTCATACCAGTGAGAATGGCCAGTATCAGTGATAAAAATGACAACTCTTGCTAGTAAGTATGTGAAGTAAAAATAACATTCAATCTTCGCTGATAGGAGTACAACTTTGCACAGCTAATACAGAAATTAGTGTAGCAGTTTTTAGGGACCTGGAATTCAATCTCCCTCAAGATTCATCTGTACCCATTCCTGGGCATATGCCCAAAGAATGCTCCATCCTTCTTTGAGGTAAGACAAGGCGGCTCAGGTCGGGGAAAGGGAGACAAAGGCAGTCCCACATGAAGCCCCAGCTGCACAACTTGTGCTGAGAGCCTAGGTCTAACCCAAGCATGCTCTGTAGCTGGCAGTTCTGTTTCCATGAACATTTATTGCACCCAGGTTAGTTGATAAGGCAGGTTTTCGTGTGGTATCCTTGAGGCCTCTGGCTCCTATAATTCTTTCTCCTCCTATTCCCCAGGACTCCCCAAGCTCCACTTAATATTTGGTGGTGGGTCTCTTCACTTGTATCTATCAGTTGCTAGGTGAAGCTTCTCAAATGACACGAGGTCCCTGTGTGCAAATAGAGCAGAATATTATTAATAGTGTTAGGGATGGACTCCCTTTTATGATGTATGTTTCAAGCTGGGCCATTCATTGTTTGACCATTCCTTCAAACTCTGTTCCGTCATGTAGGCAGGAACAATTGAGAATCTCAGGCTTCGTGGCTAGTTGGTGTCCTAATTCCTCCTTTGGAAGTCTTTCTTGGTTACAGAAAATTTACCAGTTCAGGCTCCATATCCTCCATTGCTAGGAGCCTTAGCTGGCATCATCCTCATAGATTCCTGGGAGTATCCATTGCCCTACATTCCTAGCTTGTCAGAGAGAGCCTCCAATCCAGCTTTTCTCCTAGTACTCATTCTCCTCTCCCCTCATCCCTCTTGTTCCCATCTCCCAACTAGCCCCTTCCCTCTGTCCACCTCCAATGCTAACCTGTTTCTCCTTCCCAGTGAGATTCAAGTATTCTCCTTTGTCCCTCCTCTCACCCTGTTATTTAATTTCTTTGAGTCTTTGTATAAAGCATGGCTATCTTGTGATTTATGACTAATATGCACTTATAAATGAGTATATAACTATACTAGTCTTTCTGGGTCTAGATTATCTAACTCAGGATGATCTTTTCTAGTTCTATCCATTTGCCTGAAAGTTTCATTATATCATTGTTTTTAATGTCTGAGCAGTACGTCATTATGTAAATGTACCTCATGTTCTTTATCCATTCTAAGGTTGAGGAACATCTAGGTGGTTTCTAGTTTCTGGCTATTTTTTTTTGGTTCTTTTTTTTTTTTTTTTTGGAGCTGGGGACCAAACCCAGGGCCTTGCGCTTCCTAGGTAAGCGCTCTACCACTGAGCTAAATCCCCAGCCCCTAGCTTCTGGCTATTATGAATCAAATTGCTATGAACATAGTCGAGCATCTGTTCCTGAGGGATGGTCGAGCATCTTCTGGGTTTATTGCCCAGGAGTATCCTATCTACCTGGTTCTTAGGAAGAACTATTCCCAATTTTCTGAGAAATTGCCAAATTGATTTCCACGATGGTTATAGAAGTTTGCACTTCCACCAGCAATGGAGGAGTCTTCCTCTTGTTCCACATCTTCTCCATCATAAGGCAGCACTTGAGATTTTGATCTTAGACATTCTGATAGGTATAAGGTGGAATGTTAGAGATGGTGTGATTTGTATTTCTCTGATGACTAAGGATGGTAACATTTCTTTAAAACCTTCTTGGCCATTGAATACTCTTCAGTTAAGAATTCTTTCTTTAGGGGTTGGGGATTTAGCTCAGTGGTAGAGCACTTGCCTAGCAAGCACAAGGCCCTGGGATTGGTCCCCAGCTCTGAAAAAAAAAAGAAAAAAGAAACAAAACTTAAGAATTCTTTCTTTAGATCTGTACCCTATTTTTAAAATTGGGTTCTTTGAATTGCAATTGTTGAGATCAAGTGTCTTGAGTATTTTTTATATTTTGAGTGCCAGCCCTATGTCAGATGTAGAGTCGTTAAAATCTTTTCTTATTTTGTATGCTGTCATTTTGTCCTTTTGATTGTGTCCTTTGACTGACAGAAACTTTTCAGTTTTATGGGGTGTCATTTATTAATGGTTGATCTTAGTGTTTGAGCTGTAGGTGTTCTGTTCAGGAAATTGTCTCATGCCAATGTGTTCAAGGTTATTCCCCCACTTTCTCTTCTATTAGATTAAGTGTATTTGGTTGTATGTTAATGTCTTTAATTCACTTCAATTTGAATTTTGTACAGAGTACTGAATATGGATGTATTTGCACTCTTCTACATGCATCCTTCTAGGTAGACCAGCAACATTTGTTGAATATACTATTTTTTCCATTGTATGGTTTTGGCTTCTTTTAAAAAAAAATGAAGTGTCCTTAAGTTATTGTTTATTTCTGGGTCTTCAATTCAGCACCACTAATCAACCTGTTTGTTTTTATTCCAATATCATGAGGTTTTTATTACTATTGCTTTTAATATAGCTTGAAATCAGGGGCGGGGCTACCTCTAGGAGTTCTTTAATTACACATGATTGTTTTAGCTATCTTGGGATTTTGTTTTGCCATATGAAGATGAGAATTATTCTTTCAAGGTTTGCAAAGAATTGTATTAGAATTTTGAACTTGTAGATTGCTTTTGGTGAGGTGGTCAATTTTGCTATATAATCCTACTGATTCATGAACATGGGAGAGTTTTCCACATTGTGATATCTTCCATAATTTCTTCCTTGAAAAACTTGATGTTCTTGTCATACAGGTGTTTCACTTGCTTGGTTATAATATTGTAACAATAATTGTTAACAGTCTCATGCAAATGTTCCCCTAGGGATTTTGTAGATTGATTCCTGGGGTTTGGGGTGCTAACCTTGCCTCTGGTGTCCCTAGTACCAGTGTGGCCTGGCATCCTGAAGTCTAGGAAAGCAGTCAGAGTTGTGGGACATGTATATGGACAGGATACAGTTTATCACTGTTGGGTGTACTTTAGGGGGACTTGGCTCGTAAGGGCTTGGAGGGGTGATCTTACCTGGTTGTCCCTATTACTGAAAACTATACCTATAAAATTTATTGAAAATGAAGAAGTCATACTGTTGCCTACCTAGAGCTTTGACCTCTACTGACTAGTGTTCATGTTATTTTGGAAAATACTCTGCATACTACCAAAGAAAAATTGGAAAACACCAATCTCACTACCTACCCTTTGATCTGCAATGGTGACTTGCTTGCAAGATACCTAGGTACAATATTGGAACAAACCTTGTGAGATTAACCAAACAATATCTGATTAGATTTAAGGTCTGTTTCATGAAATAGATCCTGTTCCTGCTCAGGTGACAAAGAACTTAAGACTAGACATGCCAGGTAGCTGGGGGAACCCAAATCCTGATGTTCTGCTAAAGGAACCCAGCAATAAAATGACTCCTAGTGACATCTGTTTTATTCAGAGTTCAGTGTCTTGCCCACTCCTCATCAGAAAAGCTTCCTCTTACAATAGATGGGATGAAATGCAGAGACCCACATACAGATAATATGAAAACAATGAAAGACCGTGGAATATTCAGTTCTCTACCAAATCCCTCACGTCATCGCTCAGCAAACCATGTAAGAGAGGAGGCAGAAATGACAGAAGATCCAGAGGAGAAGAAGGAAATAAAATCTTCTAAATACAGAAGGACTAATTCACATATGAACTCACAAAGACTGAAGCAGAATAAACAGGCCTACACAGGTCTGGGTATATGGTCACAGTACTGAGAGGGGAAGCGGACACAAGCCCCCATGTCTAACCCAGACGTTATCTCCATTGATAACTGCTTGCCAAAGAGAAAATTAGTTTTCTCCCAAAGAGTTTCCCTGGGAAAACAAGTCACTCTTAAGGTCATACCCTCTTCCCAGCCGTAAAAGGACAACACAAAAGTTATCTTGGTGGCATTTTAGGAAGTCATTGTCTCGAAGTAATTTGCCAGAGCTGTTTTATTTTGTTTGGGGGTACATATTGTGGTTTCCTGTTTTGTTTTTATGAGGTTTCTGTGTGAGTGAATATATGTATCTTTATGTCTATATGTGTTTTTTTGAGCTTTTTTTTTTTTTTTGGTTCTTTTTTTCAGAGCTGGGGACCAAACCCAGGGCCTTGCGCTTCCTAGGTAAGCGCTCTACCACTGAGCTAAATCCCCAGCCCCTTTTTGAGCTTTTAATTTTCATTTTTCTTCCATTTCTTTTGTCTTATAACAATAATTGTTTGTTTTTATTTTATCCTGGTTTACCACTTTGTAGTCTACTGAGAGAGAGAGAGAGAGAGAGAGAGAGAGAGAGAGAGAGAGAGAGGTGTGGAATTGGGTGAGCGAAGAAGGGAGAGGATCTGAGAGGATTTGGGGAAGAGAAGAGCATAATCAGAATATAACCTTAAACTCTTTATATATATATATATATATATATATATATATTATATATATGTATTTTTAATAAACAGGATGAACTGAAATATTTGTTTTTCCCTGCACTAGTGACCCTGCCAATGTACATTATTTTCAACTTTGTATTTACATAATTAAACAAGTTAAAATCATTTGTGGAGGTGTAGTATATGCTATAATTAAATTGTTGTTTAGATAAGTCAAAATTGATTGTCTTAATTTTAACAGGTAACTGATCTTTATCATTTCTTTTTTTCATCATTTCCTTTTTATAGTGTCTAAGTAGAACGAAGAATGATTCCATAATATTCTTCCCAAGTCATAATTCCTTTTTTCTGCTATGGTTTGTCTAGGCAAATTTCCCCAATGAGAAAATAGGGCTTCAACATATTTATATAAACGACCAGAATAAAGTAAGGAATAAAACACAAAGAATGCAAAGGAAAAGGCTTCACATTCTAAACTTACCTGGTCTGCATGGAAACTTGTGGGCAACCGCACTTCTGATCAGATCTTATCATGATGGCCTTTCCATGGCTATTGCAATTTAGAAAAGACTGATTGCTACCCAGGATCAAAGCCCTGGTAAAAGTCAAAACATACTATGTGGAAACATTTGCTTCAGACCATTAAAAATCCAGGTCATTTTCTTTCTCTTTTATTCCTTCTTTTTATTTAATCTTTTTATTTATTTATTTATTTTACATTCCAGATTTAGGTCACTTTCTCAAATCTCTCCACTTCATGAAAAATACTACACATGAAGATACATTTCAAGTACTGTTACAAATGAATTATCAGGCAATCCCTAAAGTATTTGTTTTAGAAAAATAACGGCAAGATTCTGTTCATACAGAATCTGGTTATAAAAGAGCCATGGAAATGTTTAAATGCAAATAAATAATAAAAGAAGCAAGAAAAACTAATAGAAAGGTTTTCTAAATATTAAGCAGCAATTGTTAGGATTACAACTATTTATTGATACTTCCAAAAGAGTTTCATTGTTTGATTGTAAACCAAAATTATGGTTGAGTACTTATACTTTATTAACTGAATTCCTATAACCTGCAACATACTAGTAAGGAAAGAAAACTAAAGGATAGTGCAAAATTAACATAAGCTGAAATCCCATTGCGTTCTTGAATGGTCTGATGATATAAGAAGGCAAACCGTGCTGGGTTCCCCCTATCAGTTTCAGCCTCTTCTAAGCGGGAGGCTTTTTATTCATTCATACTTCAGTTCTAAATACCTAGGTCTGTTTCTCCCTTCTCGTTCTCCCTAGAATGACCTTCCCACACTTGTCAAAAATCTCTTCCCATTTCACTACCAATCCTATAAATTACTTTTCTAGCAGCCAGATTACAAGAAAACTGGAGTCCTATTTTTGTGACTGATGTGTATGTACAGGACAGTAACAGTGCATCACGTTTATCCATGTTCCTGTCTCTCGCCCTCCTAATCCACTGGGAGCTTCGGAACTTTACTGAACCCAACTAAACTCACGTGAAGTGAAACTAAACGAAACCTAGTTTTTCCTAGTGTAATTCTTGGTAAACTGTAAGCAAACATTTAAGGGGAATGAATGAGTGAATTAATGATAAAATAAATGTGCTATTTTGTATTATTTTCCTCATCAAACTGTTTTTATTTGTGCTATATCATCTCAAATCTAGGAAGCCAGGAAGCTAAATAGAAATGGAAGCTAAGCTAATCTATCCATACATTTGTCTCTGTTGGTTCAGCATAATTATAGTAGATTATGCAAAACAGAAATAGAATCACAGGATCAGAGTTATACATAAATCTAGACAGGACATTACCCCATGTACAGCTTAATTCAACAACAGGTAAAGAAATAAAAGACATAGCCAAGAATAGAGACCCTGCAACAACAGTTGCAGAAGCAATGAGAGGGGGAGAGAGAGAGAGAAAGAGAGAGAAAGAGAACATGTATGTGTGCATATGTGTACAAATGTGTAAATGTGTGTGAATGTATGTATGTATATATGTATTATGTATGTATGTTAGTGTATGTACATCTGCATGTATAAGAGTGTGTGTGTGTGTGTGTGTGTGTGTGTGTGTGTGTGTAAAGCTCTCTTAAGCCAAAAATCTCAAAACATATTAAATGAAGTTTGGAAGTCATATAAATACCCACTAATTTTCAATAATATTTATGGTACACTATGAAATAATGTGTGAATTTTACACAGATTGCTTTTATTTTCTCCCTCTTGAAAACCGAACTGAAAATGAAATCTGTTAATATTCCTCCAGCAAACTCATTAAATTGTCCTAATGTTGTTTTAACTGCCACATGAATGTGTTTCTCAAAGCCATAGCAACTTCTTCAAAGTTCATATAGAAGTACAAGACAGGTCATTTGCTGATGGTAGAACTTATTAAAAAGATGTCTAGTGAAACTTTCATTTCTGTGTTTTGATAAGTGATTATAAAAACATATTTCTAAATGACCTACTTATGAGCTTGTTTGTTTTAGAGAATAACTGAGTGAAACTTTGTCTGCCTCAGCTACAAAACTAGATAATTACCTAGAATTCTTTTGCTAACAAAATGTCTTTCCAATATATCTCATTTCTATTCGGATAATACAAAATAAATGCATTTCTTGAATACGTGCAAATAGACATAATAATCTAGAAAATTCTAATTACAGTACTTTGTGAAAGACACAAATTATCTTTCTTATTGAAATGGAATATTAAAGGATGATTTATTGCTCTAAGAGGAATAGCTCGTCTATTATTGGCTATAAAATTTCTCCAGACCATTAAGTAACTTGTGGAGTGGTTTATGATTTTCATTGATCTCTAGTTTGGGTCTATATTTTTAATGGTACATAGTTAAAGTGGGTTTTTTTAATGCCTTAGCAAGATTAAACAAACACATAAATAATGATTTAAGACAACTTTGCTTCAAATTATCTATATATTTGAACTACAGTTTATGAAATTTGGAAGTCTTTTGTTCTTATTTCTTCCATGGTCTTTCCAAAAGGTCCTATGCCATTAGATAAAACAGAATCCCAATTTACTCTTTCTAACTCCTTCCTTCTTATACAATCCCTAATCTTCAGTACAAAGTGCATGAACTTATATAATGGTTAAGATTTCAATTATTTTAAATACTCAATTGAAGTTTGATGGATTTTGCATACTAAAAATACTAAGTCAGATACCCATGTAGAGACCAGCAAAGGAAGATGTATGTATGTATGTATGTATGTATATATATATATATATATATATATATATATATATATATAACATAATGTACTCCTTCGAGTCAAGGTGGAGGAAGACATTGCAGAGAAAAAAAAACATTTAAAGTATTAATATTTAGGGTCAATGTTTTCTTTTTTGGTTGTGTTATATAGAAGAAATATTTTTACTTTTCTGTGCATGTTTCTAACATAGGATCCAAATTAGAACAAGCAAGATTGATAGACTTCAAATAAAAATCTTTAGTGGCTAAGAAATGAACTCTAAACACTGTGTACTCTTGCACTATGTATCAGGCTAACACCATGATCACTCTCTCTACCCTGGGCTACTGTGTGCCTGTCAAAGTTACAGATCTTTTGTGACTTTTTCCAGAGACCAATAAGTAAGCTTCTATTTACTGTAAATAGGCCACTGCAAACAGACTGATGAAAATAGTTTGTACTTGCCTATCTTGAAGAACCAATTATTCTATTGATACATTGAGAAGGAAGTGTGGGGGGATCCTTTCACAATTACTGGTGACCAAAGGAAGCTTATTCATGAAAACAGAAACAACAACAACAACAACAACCCACCCTGAATAGATGACAATTTATCCCTAGATCTTCCTGTATAACTTGCTGGCAATTCCACTCCAGAGTCTCCATTCTCCCAGCAATTGGTTTATATGTATAGAGCCTTGTAAAGGGACTTAGGAAATCTTCTAACATTCAGACCTTTGTGAGACTTGCATTAGCCTCCTGAGACTTACAAAGGAATCACTGTCCTCCCTCTAGGAGAATATTTCAATTTAGAGGAGGAAATACATCCAACAGATGTCTTGTACACAAAGAGGACATCTGGATTCTCATAGGATATGTCCCAAGAAAGTTCTTAAACTATCACATCATCATCATTATGAATTTAAGAAACAAAGTTATGGCAAAACCTGTCATGTTTGCATGCACTGCTCTCCAGACACAAATGTGCTATTTTACTTAATCCCAACCATCAATTCGTGTAGAAGGTACCATATTTTTCTATATTGTTTTTCTAAAGTTATCTAAGCAAAAACTTTTAAATTTTTTCTTATAACATTCTTTCATATTTCATCCCAGAATTCCACCTTCCTTTCCTACCCACTGAAATCCATGTTCTTTCACTCTCTTGGAAATGAAACCAAACCAAACCAAACAAACAAAAAAGCATGCACAACATACACACAAATGAAGTCTGATTTGTGTTGGTCAAGCACTACTGATTATGAGGACTGCCCTGGATGGAGGCTGATAATTCCATTGAAGAAAATTGATTTTTCTCCCCAAGAAAATATCAATTGCTAGTTGCTATTAAGCATATGACTTTCTCTCACTTCAATTCTAAGATATCATCTGGCTTAAACTTTGGGCATGCTGTCACAGTGTCTGTGGTTCCATATATGCATCAGCCTTGTTATGTCTGCAAAAGCTGTTTCCTTGAATTTGTCCATCATCCCTGCTTCTTACTTTTAGCTCGTCTCTTTCACAGAGACAAACTTTGAGAGAAAGAGTGTGATAAAGATAGTCCTATTTGGAGTGGAGTGCTCCAAAGTGTCCAATTTCTGCACATTTCTCAGTTGTAGACCCATACATTCACTGCCGTCTACTGCAAGAGGATTCTCTGATGAAGGATGAACAGTGTACTAATGTAGGGTATAACAATATATCACTAGAGATTGTTTCGTTGCTCTTTTTATTAGCAGAATAATAATACTAGATTTTCCTATAAGTCCTGTGACCTGTGGAGTTTCAGACTCTTGGTCATTTTAGACGTATAAGTTTGCACCTCACAGAGAGAGTCTTGAATGCAATAATAAAAAGGAAGACTGGTTATTCCCTGGATCATCTCTGTCACTGCTGAAAATGTTTATCACTAAATAGCCGAGCTTAGAATATGGAAAGAGAAAAGCCACATTTTGACCTGTACAAGGCAAGTTTCTAATTTTTTTATTTTTTTCTTTATTAACTTGAGTATTTCTTATTTACATTTCAAATGTTATTCCTTTTCCCGGTTTCCAGGCCAACATCCCCCAACCCCTTCCCCTCCCCTTCTCTATGGGTGTTCACATCCCCATCCTCCCCCCATTACCGCCCTCCCCCCAACAATCACTTTCACTGGGGGTCCAGTCTTGGCAGGACCAAGGGCTTCCCCTTCCACTGGTGATCTTACTAGGATATTCAATGCTACCTATGAGGTCAGAGTCCAGGGTCAGTCCATGTATAGTCTTTGGGTAGTAGCTTAGTCCCTGGAAGCTCTGGTTGGTTGGCATTGTTGTTCATATGGGGTCTCAAGCCCCTTAAAGCTGTTCTAGTCCTTTCTCTGATTCCTTCAACAGGGGTCCCGTTCTCAGGTTTCCTGCTGGCATTCGCCTATGTATTTGCTGTATTCTGGGTGTGTCTCTCAGGAGAGATCTACATCTGGTTCCTGTCGGCCTGCACTTCTTTGCTTCATCCATCTTATCTAGTTTGGTGACTGTATATGTATGGGCCACATGTGGGGCAGGCTCTGAATGGGTGTTCCTTCTGCCTCTGTTCTAAACTTTGCCTCCCTATTCCCGAAAGTTTCTATTTTTAATGATACTATTTCATTTTTGAGAAATCTGTACATAAATATAATGTATTTTGGTCACATCTATGTCTCTGCTTCTCCTACCCCCAACACCAATTTCCTCTCCTAAGTTTATGTGTTTATTTTTAAAGTCACTGGCTTCACTGCTAATGCTCTACATGCATGGGTATCAGAAAATCTACCTGAGCTTTGGTAGACATTCTATGCTACAGCAATCATCCAAATTCATGGCTTTAAAAGTTTATTTCCTTATATTACATCTTTTGCACCTTTAATTTGAGTGGGATCTTTGATTAAAGCCATCTAAATAAAATTTAGTGGGAAAAGAAGAGAAACTTCACTATTGAGATTACAATGAACTCCAGAGAATAAAAGTAAATTGTCATAGCATTCAATTTCTATTTCTACCCATGAGTCAGTAAATTTCAGAGTTCATATAGACTTCAAACTGCTCCAACTTTCTCCATGAGCCATCCTGTTCCATTTATTTTCTGATGATAAACGTGAAAACACTGAGAACACTCCAGAAAGTTGAAAACACCACCCTGCTTTCTCTTCCTGTCCTATGTCTTACTTTCTGTAGGTCATTACCAAATGAATCTTTCCTTGCTAATGTCAAAGGGACTCTGACATAATGATCAGAACAGAACATGAGTATCTAGTTGATATTAAGTCAGCACTTGACAACCAGAACCCTATGTGAACAAAGTCATGAGATGCGACATGTGGCCATGCCTTACTCCCTTGGAAGTAGTAAGTGATAGAAGAGTCACAGGTCACAGGGTGTGTTTGTTATTCACCTCTTATGTCCATGTTCATTCAGAGCGCTTCTCTTACTTCTTGACCATATTTCCTTTCCTCCATCTCTCTTGTTTGCCTTTGTTTCTTCTTTCTTCCTTTTACTTTAGTTTATTCTTCTACAAAATATAGAAATGAGAAATTAGTAAAATATATAAATGAATTGTTTGGTGTATGCAGTTCCATTAGATGATCTTTGAGTACAGGGATATATTTTCCAGAAAAAAAAGAGAGGGGGAGCTAAGCTCAGTAAGATGAGGAATGGAGACAATAAGACACACGTTTTGAGCAATTTTGCAAAATGAAAATGTAAGATGCTTCCTCGGAGAGGCAGGAAGGGCTATCACTAGTCAAGCCAAAAGACTGGGGCCCAGCAACACCATTCAGTTGACAAGTCCTAATAGCAAAGTAGAAGAGACTTTATAGAGTAAATCTATTGACAGATACAACATGGAATTCCTACCGTTGTCCTAAAATTCTAGGAGAGCATATGCAAATGGTTCTTTGGATGAGATTTTTGAAAATATAGAAAAAAATGGGCTTATGTATTATTAGTCTAGTTCAGTATAATGAGGTTGAAACAGACTAGAGATGAAGATAAAAAGCTCTCTTTGAGGGAAAAGAAAGGAAGAAACACTCCTGAGAACCCTGAAGAGATTTAGGGACAATTTGCATGATATGTACAGTTTTTAATCACATGATCTTACTCGCCCAGTCATCCCTTTGAAGGTGGAAGCAGAATTTTAGTTAGCACTGACTAGGAAAAATCAAAGACAGGGTTATTTTGAAAAGTTGATCAGTGGCCACCAAGCTAAAGGTCAGCAGAAGCAGAACATTTGGCAGTATATAAAATAGTACAACACAGAAAAAGGCTAGAAGAGGGAGGCCATTTTTCAAGTCTTCTCCCTAGGAAATGGTAAGTGTTTGAGAAAACAGACATGTTTAACCTCATTTGAACATTGTGCATACTTGTAATAAAATATCATTTTACTGCACCAAAATGTATCTTGTATATATTTTCACTAGAGCCTAAACCAACTCAATGAATTCAGCTTGTGTCTACAAAAGTTGAGGAAGCTTGAGAGGAACTGCATTTTAAGCACAGAGGATGCAAATCTAAAGAGGCTTGCTCAGATGATTCGAAGCTTTCATGTTTCCTGTAAAGTTATTGTTGCCTGAGGGAAAGAGTTGACTAAAAAGAAACTATTTGCTTTTCTATCAACAAACTTCTAAGAAAAAAATTCAACTGGAATCAGAATAGCTTTATGAAAATTATCATTTGAAACAGGATCTTTCGCAGGCTCCATAAACATTTGGCCTTTCATTAAATTGGAAAATATCAGCTCTGAGTGTTGGCGTGTGGGTACCCAATTCCCATAGCTTGGCAGTGCCTCAGGTCTGAGGATCTGCCCCTTGTTGGGAATTTGATGCTAATACATCACGGTTAATAAAGCAGATACTCCATGTTGCCATAGGACACTGATATAGCTCTCCACAAACTAAGAAGCTGTCTTAAGTTGTGCATTTATTTTGCTGTGACTGTCATTGCTACTTTACTTTATTGGGATTCTTAAGAGCCAGGTCAATATTAGAAAATTGGACATCCAGCCCAATCACTTGATTGTGTTGTCCGCTTCCCTATGCCAGAACTTGAATCTCAGGTCCTCACACTTAGCAGACCAGGGAGACGTCTGTTTCCAATAAGCTCTTGACAAAAAGGATCTATGAAGTCTGCCTGTTAATAGATTCCTGTGAGGAATAGTTCACTGTGAGGAAAAGAGTACAGCTATGTGACAAAGTGCAGACCTTCTGAGTGTGCTTTGCATATGAGATTTCACTAATCATCCTGCTGAGCACGCTGGTATGAAAACATACAGAGGTAGCAAGCGTGATGAGCAGTTGATGTTAATTTTGAGATAGTGTTTCTGCTTCCAATTTAAAGACTTTCTTTAGGACCTGGAGCTGCTAACTGAAGCATGTGCCATTAGTAGTGTTATTTCTCCCAGAAATAAAGAAAGCTATATTTCAGTCTCAATGTTGTGTCTAGACCAAGAACCTTAATACTTAAGAACCTCAAAATACTTAAATGCAAATGGTAAAAGAAATGGCATCAATGATGTATTATATATGATTGAACACTATCAAAACTCATTTGTGTAGTAAGACTTAAGATTTAGAAGAAAATATGAGTTGCATTTTGAATGGCAGTAATCAAAATTATTCAGTCATATTTGTTCTTACTGGAAAGTGAAGCATCTCATTACCCCTGTAGGATGTGATTTTAAAAAGCTGGGACTGTATCCATGTGATGCAATTATACTATCCTTGGCCATATACCCACAAGACACTATATCCAAATATAGAGATACCTATGTTTAGTTGAAATGGCATAGATGTTCACCAACCAATGAAAGCTCAAGAAAAACATATTTTGTCGATGAACATGTATATATTTATACAATGGATCTCATTCAAATTATGATAAAATAAAATAATGAGATCCATAGAAAAAATGGATAGAGCCAGAAACAATCATTCTGGGTATTCATAAGATGGATAAGTGGAAAACCTTGAATAATTGCCTGATGATGGAGTTAGACGGAAGGATGGGTGCCTATGAGTATCAGAATACATTGCTCACAATGAAAATGCTCATCTTGGGGTAGTAGATTTCTTGAAGAAAAATATATAACATGAACTTGCAGGCTAAAAGACTATATTTAACTTTCTTTATTCACAATAGCTACCATCTATAATATTTCTTTTATAAAAACATCAGATCAGAAAGTAGTCACCTTTTCCTCCTGGTAACTAAATAGCTTCCCATGAACCTCTGTCACAGTTTCTCCAAGTAAAATGTCCTTTATATAATTTGGCAATGACCTTACAAATAAGTCAGATCTCATGAGTAAAAAACCTGCTCTTCCACCTCACTTTTCCCCTGAAAGACTAGGCAGGTATTTTGAAAATTCTGCTACAGCATTGTGGTCTGGAATTTTCTAGTAGATTTAACACTGATCACATGATGCTATTCCTTGACGTAGACAACTCAGGTATCACGGGAGAAGGGAGGCTGGACATCTTGACCTTGACTGACACATCTGCATTTCTTACTTGTCTATTTCAAAACAATGCCGCTCATTTTGCTTTTTCATCCAAATAAGTTGCCCTCATGAATCCATGAATTCCATATTTTCCTCAGATTCATTTGTAAATGTCACTGAAGTACATCCCCAAACAGCGTCATATACAAATCAAGAGGTTTCCTCTTCTTTTCTCCATGTGAAAATTATTGATTCCTTAGAGCTACACTCCCAGCTTACATATCAGATAGGACTCATGCCTGAGCAGAACTTTCCTAAGCCACATTTGCTCTATAGAGCATAACCACATCATGCTTAGGAATGCCAGACATCAAATTCGGGATCAGATACCAAAAACCAGATCAATAAAAAGCAAGAAAATGTGGGAAGTGTGGCAAAAAAAGAGCAGTTCTTTCCAATGTCAGAACTAAGAAAAAAGAGCAGAGCCAACTTTTGTTTTCCTGTTCTGCACATTTTCTCAAATGTGTGCAAAAGCACTAGCAAGCAAGAACAGCCACAAACACAGAGCAGTAAATAAAGTGACTGTGAACACATACTTCAGTACAGTTGTGAAGAAAATCACTCCCCCTCTCTGCACATGAGTAAATAAATGAGTGCATGCCGACCTCTGTCAAAGGGAGACACACTTCTAGAGCTGTACTAGAGCTCTCTGGCACTGGGATCCAAGACAGTCTCCTCTAGAAACTGCTCCTGGGCCATCTGGAAAACAAAAGGCAGTAACACCAGCTATTGCTGCAGTCAAATCAAGTCTGTATTATAAAGTTCACCCATCAGGAACAGGGCCTGTGGGGAAACTGTAGATGACTCTCTTAACACATGGAGCCTGTTTATAAGTGCAACGAGGGAGCAGAGAATCTCTGCTGATTGATTCTTTGCCATAAGGCCTTTTATAGACCCGCTCTCCTCCTGTTTCTACAAACACTATGACCCCCTGTGTCTCTCTAGGATAGCATGAGCACCTTGAGGGTGTCATCAGAATGGCTGCAGGCAATTTAGAGACTACAGCTCACACAATCCCTAAGTGTAGCTGCTCCCACTCTTGTTAGACACAAGCGCCTACGAAACTTTAAAAATGTGTATTTTTTTTTCAGCACTCTAAATTCCAGGGTCTCCCTGCAAACCACTAATGCAGCCAATTACCTGCTAAATGTGTCACTGACCTCCTCTGTGGCAAAGCCATTCACCTTAACCTGCTTCTCCTATACTCTCTGCTCAGTTTCCTATCCCTTGCCATTCCCACTCCCAGATCAGCTCTGACTGAATGCAAACCCCTTCATCTCTCTTTGAAACATTTTAACCTTAGCTCCTAATGAGTTATAAAAAGAACACACATGCAAAAGGAGGCAGAGAAGTACATGCCGCGTGATATAGTAAATACTGGTTTTGTAAACTTGAAAATGTCTGGCTCCTATACTGCTGTCCTCTCTGACTGCTTCCCTGAATCAACGTGTTTCCCATTATCCCTTTCTTCCCTTTACTCTTTTCCAGGGATACTCTGCCATTGCTCATCTGTGCAAGTTGAGTTCTTAATCTGTCTTTTAGCTTCGATCACCTTAGCTTCACTTTTTTGTTTTTGTTTTTTTTTTTGTTTTGTTTTGTTTTTTTTTAAGTACATTCTCTGACTCATTCTACCTGGGTGAGAGACATTAGTACAGATATGAAGGGTTTGGTCTCTGGAGTCAGACTTCTCAGATTGGATCATTTTCTTTGACATTTATTTTATAATTTGAAGAGATTAACTATATTGTCTGGGTTTTTATCTTCTAATCTGTAAAATGGGGATTAAACAGCATCTTTCATACTCCTGTCCTTACGTGACTCATCCTTTTAAAAATCATGTAGGAAAATGCTTGTATTAAGTGGCCACTATTAAAATTTATTAAATACATTAAGTGGCAAGTATAAGTTCTTTCATTATTCAGAACTTTCATGATGGCACAGTAACTGGACAACATTGAGTTAAATGGAAACACATCTGAAACAAAGTTAACAGATAGAAGGAAAACAGGTTTGGGACAGAGCAGTGGAGGGACTTGAGATTAAAACCATTTTAAAAAAAAATTAATTTTCATTGAAAATAGATACTTTTCTTATAATATATTCTGATCATGGTTTCCCTCCCCCAAGTCCTCCCAGAATGTCTCTATGTCTATGTCTCTGTCTCTGTCTCTGTCTCTGTCTCTGTCTCTCTCTCTCTCTCTCTAAAACACAAACCAGAATAGGAGAAGTTATTGTAAAAGCACAAGAAACACATGAGATGCAATAGGACAGAGAGAGAGAGAGAGAGAGAGAGAGAGAGAGAGAGAGAGAAAGGAGGAAGAGGAGAGGGGAGGGGAGAGGGAGAGGGAGAGAGTTGTACACAGAGAAATCCTAAGAAAACATAAAATTTTAAACCATAATTTATGAGCAAAAGAGTTATGAGGTAAGTGACATGATCCAAAAACTATGCAAATATCAGATATATAAAAATTATGTATGTATATCCAAGGCCTTCCTGTTATTTTCAGTTGAGATATTTAAAAGTGATGAGCAGGCAGATCAGTCTGTACAGTAAGGAGAGAGACGTTCACTACTCTTTACACAGTAAAGTCATTGTAGAGACAATAATGTAAAAGCTGTATATGACAAAACACTCAAAACATTTATCTTGAAGGTTTTTACCATAAATGACAAATGTTTGTGAAAACAGACATGCTTAACCTGATTTAAACATTATACAATATATACACATATCAAAACACCACTTGACACCCCATTAATATTTATGTCTCCATTGAAAGGAAATTTAAAATTACAATTAGAGCAAGACATAGCTGATCCCATTACAAGATGTGGGATAGATCCAGGAAACATTTAAAGAGGAGAGAACAGGAAGGGAATGGGAAGAAAAAAATTCAGACAACTTAGACAAGGATTTTAGATTAAGGCTAGAGAAGAATGAGGGAAATCTGGGTTGCGTCATCCAGGATAGGAGTTTGTTAGCAAGCAATATTAGTGAATGAGAGGCAGAAGTGATCTAGGGGAGGGAACGAAAAGTAGTTGTTTTAGCATGTATATATATTATTGTGTTTTTACAGTATCTACAGAGAATGTGATTGAATCACATTTATACATAGAGATAGTTCCTGAAAATCAAATATGGCAAAAGAACACATTCTAGAAGAATTTTGTCTTGGCAATAAATAAATTCTTGACTTCTCTCATCTCCCTCAAAATGGTCTCTGATAGCCCATAAGGTTGGAACCTCTTACTGACAGACTCAGTGTCAATAGAAGATGCTGCTGTTTTACTTTTGTTTATGTGAATGTTTTGCGTAAAAAGAACAATCTGATAAAAAGCTTTATAAAAACGTGTGTGTACGCATAAACTATGTGTCTTTCTTTTGTTAGAGTCTTGCATTCGCATCCATCATTCAAGAGAAATCACTGTCATGTTCACCCATTCTTTTTAGCAAGTCTGTAATGAGACTGTTCTATCAGCCAGACACCATGTTATGTATTAGCAATCACAAGACGTTTAAACAGTTCCTGACCTCCTACTCTGGGATCTCTACACAGGAAAAATAAATGATTAAAATAGAAAGCAGCAGTCGTGCTGTGATTGCGTGGAAGACTTCAGATACATCATACCACCGAGGGCAGAGCTGCTCACCTAATCAATACCTTCATCCATATAAGGTCCTGTCACTCTCACTGTAACCGCCTTCTATCCTCATAGATTGGGGTGTCTTCACTGTGCTGGATTTATTCTCCTGGCTCAAGTGCTCCATTATCACAATGCTTCACTTTTCTTTTCATTCTATCCATTGCACAGCATCAACATGGCCAAGCTAAAAGTGTTTTCTATAAATCTCATTGGAGTTATGACTCCAATAGGGTTGCCATAAGACAAACTGAATCAAGGCTTGTGGGGTGAAAATGAGGTGGCAGCCATTATCAAATGAAGTTCATTGAAGAGCATCAGAGGTCACCACAGCCATTCCACCTTGCTGCTTACCAGCTGACTTTCCTTGCTAGTACATCAGCTAGCCAGCCATGTAGCTCCTGTTAGTCTCAAATTTTATTTGTGTCCTGTGTTCTCAGTAAACATAGGGTTAAGAGCCATCCTTTCCTGATGTATACACTGCCTTAGGTATTCTAGAAAGAAATTTATGCAAAACAAGTATTCTTCTACACTGACCAAGGACCTAGTTAGAATTCATAGACATATCCCTTGTCTACCCAGACAAGGCCAGACAAAGCCTTCATATTCATATTACTCATGGTGAATAGGTGAATAGTGAATAGGAACCAGAATGCTTGTTAACAAAACTTTACGATTCTCTCTTTCCCAAGGTCCTTGACTGATACAACAAGCATTCAACGCCAGTCTAAAGGCTCCTTCAGGTCTATTCTTAGGTCTATTCTATACCGTACTTCATTTGACTCCTCCAATGCCCCCTTTTCTCCTGTTGGTACTCTACTCTCTGTGAATGAAACTCTTGGAATACATGGAACATCCAGGCCACAGATACCTTCTAATGCGAACCACCCTCCTCACTCCCTTTCCACTCATCATTTTGTCAAAGTAAATGGAAAGCTATGTAGGCAATAAGGACATTTTACAATTCTCCTACAGTGGGGGAGGGCGTCAAGCTTTATCCAACCCAATCGAAAGTGCAAGGGGATCTTAAGGGTGTACGAGTGAATACGTGTCCACCGCTGAGTTACTCCTGATAGTACCTGTTTCTTCATGATCAGGAACTCCCCTTTTGCTAACTGATTATTGAAAATTATGTCCCCCCGTACTTGCACATTCAAGAGAAAGGGGACTTTCCACTTCCATGTGTACATTTCAAAGAGACGATTCTAAAGTCCTTGAGATTTCTGCGACACTAAAACTTCTGTAAGCTACGAAGTTGCCATAGATTTTAAAGAAGCAGGTAAAGAATGTATACACCGAAAGGAAAAGTCGAAGTTACAAAAACAAAACAAAACAAACTTGTCTGAAGTGGAAGAAAAGCAGAAGCTGAAGATTCCTCTTCTTTGTAAAGACAACTCCAGATGTCATCCTCAATAAGTCAAGGTGGCTTTTCTTCACCCTCTCTCATATCCTGGTGGGTCTTCTCTACAACACTGAGTCATGTGCCAGTTCTGCCACCGGCTCTGGGTCAAGGACTGCAGGTTTTCCTAGAAGGAAATATTAGAAGCCTGGAAGCCATGGCTATGATTTTAGCTTTTACTTCTGTGTCTGTCTTTGTTGTCAGTTCTGTTGACAAGAACTTTTCCCCCTGTACAGCATCTCAGGCTATTATCAGGAGTAGAGGCAGAAAGAGTGTCCACCAGCTGTCACTGTGAAGGATTAATGGCAACACCATATTCAACATTACACAGAGTTGTCCTTGGTCTGTGACTGGCACCTGCCATGACACCTTACCTGACAAAATTTCACTTCTAGCATCTTCAATAATAAATTTTGAATATTTTAAATCAATCTGATATTGGACAACAGCTTTTATAGAATAAATGTTAAAATACAGAGAATAAACTTGCTGTAGACAAATTGTATAAAAAAATTCAACTATTTCTACAACTCCTTTCCATACCTTTTTTTTTTACCAATTTAACAACTTTACACAAGAATAGTAAAGGGTTGTGGGTAGGGATAAAAGATTTTTTCCTCTTTAGTAAATAATTTCTCTTCTCATCCTGGAAATAATTATCCAATTAAGTCACTATTCTTAAGACATTCTGGTGGATGATTGCTTTGACGTGCTCTTGAATTCGGTTTGCCAGAATTTTATTGAGTATTTTTCGTCGATATTCATAAGGGAAATTGGTCTGAAGTTCTCTTTCTTTGTTGTGTCTTTGTGTGGTTTAGGTATAAGAGTAATTGTGGCTTCGTAGAAGGAATTCGGTAGGGCTCCATCTGTTTCAATTTTGTGGAATAGTTTGGATAATATTGGTATGAGGTCTTCTCTGAAGGTTTGATAGAATTCTGCACTAAACCCATCTGGACCTGGGCTCTTTTTGGTTGGGAGACCTTTAATGACTGCTTCTATTTCCTTAGGAGTTATGGGGTTGTTTAACTGGTTTATCTGTTCCTGATTTAACTTCGATACCTGGTATCTGTCTAGGAAATTGTCCATTTCCTGAAGATTTTCAAGTTTTGTTGAATATAGATTTTTATTTTTTTAGGAGGATCTGATGATTTTTTGAATTTCCTCTGAATCTGTAGTTATGTCTCCCTTTTCATTTCTGATTTTGTTAATTTGGACACACTCTCTGTGTCCTCTCGTTAGTCTGGCTAACGGTTTATCTATCTTGTTGATTTTCTCAAAGAACCAACTTTTGGTTCTGTTGATTCTTTCTAGAGCACATCAAAACAATCATCCACCATGATCAAGTAGGCTTCATCCCAGGCGTGCAGGGATGGTTTAATATACGGAAAACCATCAACGTGATCCATTATATAAACAAACTGAAAGAACAGAACCACATGATCATTTCATTAGATGCTGAGAAAGCATTTCACAAAATTCAACACCCCTTCATGATAAAAGTCCTGGAAAGAATAGGAATTCAAGGCCCATACCTAAACATAGTAAAAGCCATATACAGCAAACCAGTCACTAACATTAAACTAAATGGAGAGAAACTTGAAGCAATCCCACTAAAATCAGGGACTAGACAAGGTTGCCCACTCTCTCCCTACTTATTCAATATAGTTCTTGAAGTTCTAGCCAGAGCAATCAGACAACAAAAGGAGATCAAGGGGATAGAGATCAGAAAAGAAGAGGTCAAAATATCACTATTTGCAGATGACATGATAGTATATTTAAGTGATCCCAAAAGTTCCACCAGAGAACTACTAAAGCTGATAAACAACTTCAGCAAAGTGGCTGGGTATAAAATTAACTCAAATAAATCAGTTGCCTTCCTCTATACAAAAGAGAAACAAGCCGAGAAAGAAATTAGGGAAACGACACCCTTCATAATAGACCCAAATAATATAAAGTACCTCGGTGTGACTTTAACCAAGCAAGTAAAAGATCTGTACAATAAGAACTTCAAGACACTGAGGAAAGAAATTGAAGAAGACCTCAGAAGATGGAAAGATCTCCCATGCTCATGGATTGGCAGGATTAATATAGTAAAAATGGCCATTTTACCAAAAGCAGTCTACAGATTCAATGCAATCCCCATCAAAATACCAATCCAATTCTTCAAAGAGTTAGACAGAACAATTTGCAAATTCATCTGGAATAACAAAAAACCCAGGATAGCTAAAGCTATCCTCAACAATAAAAGGACTTCAGGGGGAATCACTATCCCTGAACTCAAGCAGTATTACAGAGCAATAGTGATAAAAACTGCATGGTATTGGTACAGAGACAGACAGATAGACCAATGGAATAGAATTGAAGACCCAGAAAAGAACCCACACACCTATGGTCACTTGATTTTTGACAAAGGAGCCAAAACCATCCAATGGAAAAAAGATAGCATTTTCAGCAAATGGTGCTGGTTCAACTGGAGGTCAACATGTAGAAGAATGCAGATCGATCCATGCTTATCACCCTGTACAAAGCTTAAGTCCAAGTGGATCAAGGACCTCCACATCAAACCAGACACACTCAAACTAATAGAAGAAAAACTAGGGAAGCATCTGGAACACATGGGCACTGGAAAAAATTTCCTGAACAAAACACCAATGGCTTACGCTCTAAGATCAAGAATCGACAAATGGGATCTCATAAAACTGCAAAGCTTCTGTAAGGCAAAGGACACTGTGGTTAGGACAAAACGGCAACCAACAGATTGGGAAAAGATCTTTACCAATCCTACAACAGATAGAGGCCTTATATCCAAAATATACAAAGAACTCAAGAAGTTAGACTGCAGGGAAACAAATAACCCTATTAAAAAATGGGGTTCAGAGCTAAACAAAGAATTCACAGCTGAGGAATGCCGAATGGCTGAGAAACACCTAAAGAAATGTTCAACACCTTTAGTCCTAAGGGAAATGCAAATCAAAACAACCCTGAGATTTCACCTCACACCAGTGAGAATGGCTAAGATCAAAAACTCAGGTGACAGCAGATGCTGGCGAGGATGTGGAGAAAGAGGAACACTCCTCCATTGTTGGTGGGATTGCAGACTGGTAAAACCATTCTGGAAATCAGTCTGGAGGTTCCTCAGAAAATTGGACATTGAACTGCCTGAGGATCCAGCTATACCTCTCTTGGGCATATACCCAAAAGATGCCTCAACATATAAAAGAGACACGTGCTCCACTATGTTCATCGCAGCCTTATTTATAATAGCCAGAAACTGGAAAGAACCCAGATGCCCTTCAACAGAGGAATGGATACAGAAAATGTGGTACATCTACACAATGGAATATTACTCAGCTATCAAAAACAACGAGTTTATGAAATTCGTAGGCAAATGGTTGGAACTGGAAAATATCATCCTGAGTGAGCTAACCCAATCACAGAAAGACATACATGGTATGCACTCATTGATAAGTGGCTATTAGCCCAAATGCTTGAATTACCCTAGATCCCTAGAGCAAACGAAACTCAAGACAGATGATCAAAATGTGAATGCTTCACTCCTTCTTTAAATGAGGAAAAAGAATACCCTTCTCAGGGAAGGGAGAGGCAAAGATTAAAACAGAGACTGAAGGAACACCCATTCAGAGCCTGCCCCACATGTGGCCCATACATATACAGCCACCCAATTAGACAAGATGGATGAAGCAAAGAAGTGCAGACCGACAGGAGCCGGATGTAGATCGCTCCTGAGAGACACAGCCAGAATACAGCAAATACAGAGGCGAATGCCAGCAGCAAACCACTGAACTGAGAATAGGACCCCCGTTGAAGGAATCAGAGAAAGAACTGGAAGAGCTTGAAGGGGCTCGAGACCCCATATGTACAACAATGCCAAGCAACCAGAGCTTCCAGGGATTAAGCCACTACCTAAAGACTATACATGGACTGACCCTGGACTCTGACCTCATAGGTAGCAATGAATATCCTATTAAGAGCACCAGTGGAAGGGGAAGCCCTGGGTCCTGCTAAGACTGAACCCCCAGTGAACTAGACTGTGGGGGGAGGGCGGCAATGGGGGGAGGGTTGGGAGCGGAACACCAATAAGGAAGGGGAGGGGGGAGGGGGATGTTTGCCCGGAAACCGGGAAAGGGAATAACACTCGAAATGTATATAAGAAATACTCAAGTTAATAAAAAAAAAAAAGACATTCTGATAATCCTTAAATGTCAAATGATAATTGATCATTGCCCCTGTTTCTTACCATTATACTTAAAGTGTCATTGTGTGTCTGTGTCAGGGCTGATTCCTGTCCACTGCACACATCTGCTAAAATTCATTACAAAACAAGTCTATTCCTACGTGTAGATTTCAAATTCAATCAAACCTCAAGTGCCAGAACTGATTCAATTCTCTGTTTACTGCTTTGTAACCTCATCACCTGCTGTAGAATATTATTATTGCCACAACTTATCTCCTAGCTTTAGAGTTTTCCTTTTAAGCCAGTATATTATAAACTAGGAATGTAAAAGTCAAGCTAAGGGAGAAATGAACCAGATCCCTGACTCAGAAAACATCAAAGTGTCTTCTTTGATACGGAAATATAAAGTTTGAATCCCGAAGCATGGATCAAAGCCTTTCCTTTTTCATGCTAATCTCTCACAAGATTCTAGTCTTTATTATATTTGTGGTCCAAAAAGTCACAGAACGAAGACAATTATATATGTACATCTAGTAATATCTAGATGGTTCATGATTAATCATTTTCATGCCTTACCAAGCAATGAAATGCAAAGAGCTAAAAGTAAAGAGAAAATGGATTGAGAGAATGATAATTAAAAGGCATAATGGTCAGAAAACATTTCTGCTCAACAACACAGTTGAGGATCTCAATAGCTGGTCATATATTTCTTTGCCTTGCCATGATAAACATATTTACTTCTTCTGTCTTACCTTTTGCTGATTCTTATACATATAAACATAAAACTTAAACATACATCTGAACTATTAATATTCAAGCTATCTTTGAAAGGTTTGTAGAATATGGCTAAATCTAAGAAAAAGAGGAATGAAGGTTTTCCAGCAACAATCTAACATAATGTGCAGAAATTGTGTACATTCCCAGTACAACTTTCTACTAAGCACAGTTTTCCATTACATTTAAGCATGCTGTTATTGCCATTGATGCTTAAAAATTAAACAGCAGGGGAAAGGAAAGCATCTTACAGATGAATAGAAACTAAATATTAACTGGATTTTGTTAAAATAAATTAATTTTAACATTGTTTTCCTTTCCCAGCTCTGGCTCCTGGAATCATGACTCTGAAACTAATTATTTATTTATAAATACCTAGGCTATAAGCTTTGGTTTATAACGTGACTAGTTTGGAATTTATTTAACCCATTTAAACTATACTATATCTACAAATTAGATTATTACCTCTCTTTAGTCCCAGCCTCTCTCCTGATGTTCATCTACCTGCTGGTTTGAAATCTGTCTTCCATCTTCTTTCTCCCTGTCTCTCTTTTATTTCTTACTACTTGTCAGAATCCTCCCTCTTCCTGCCAGTGTCTCCATGTCCTACTTTCTGGCTCAACTCATTGGCTATCCGCTTTTTTATTGACAGGTAGTACTTATAAGAGATTCTCTATGCGGGGCTTGTTGGCTGTTTTAACTCCATTTTTCTTTTTCATTCAGTGTTGTCTCTTTTACAGAAAGACCAGTTTTTAACAGATTTGGGAGGGCTAACCAATCAATATTATCAGTCAATTGGAGGGGATGAAAAGAGCATCTCCTAAAGAAGGAGTAGCCACCATGAAGCACCTTATTCTGAGAAAGAAGCATTGTTTACAGGACCAACATATGTGCTCTTTACATGACTGAAATAAAGAGAGAGATTATGCCAGAAGAGAGAGAAAGTAGAAAAATGAGCCACACACAAATGCTGTTAATTGAAAGACAAAAAATAACTTCAAGAGGACAAGCAACAGCATCTCATCTCTAATTTCTAGAAGACCGCTTTGGGTTCAGCCTCTTTGTTATATCTTTCAAGAGGTGGGTCCCATAACTTTGTACATAAAGCAAAGGGAAATCTTTAAAATCCAAAGACATTTTAAGTAATCAAAAGAAACAGGCTAATCAAAGTTAAAATTGAAAGTGAAAAATGGGCAGAGTTATAACCTGTATAAAAGAGTTGATATCCATTATCATAAAAGTCCTAAATTCACTGGGAAATAACAAACCAACATAAAGAAAATAGGAAAGGAACGTAACAAGTAATTCATGGATATAGTGGGTGTGGCTGACATCAGGACATACAGTTTTACTAAGCCTTAGGGAGGCTAAAAGACTGGGAAATCTTTCATGCATCAAGTTTTAAAAGTTTGACAGCATTCATTAGCAGCGACGGAAATAGGTGAAAGCACACCTTGCCATTGGAACTGTGACTAAGATTAAATAATTTAGAATTAAATTTAGAAATTGTACATTATATTTAATATTTAAAATCACTTCCTATATATCTATCCTATTGGGTGGTATATTTCCAAAGATGAGTCTGTAGTATGTATAATGAAATGTTATAAAGTAATAGGCAAATATGCATATACGAGTATACTTATATTCATAGAGAATATATCCATAAAATTTTGGTCAAAAATGTGTAAAAAACACACAGACACCAAATAAACAGATGAATATATAGGAAAAATACCACACCCACATTAATTATAATAGCTATCTCAGGTGAGTAAGTAGATTTGAAAAATCACCAAATTAAAACAGATTTTTTTACCTCATGGTTTCCATTATCTAAATCAGGACAATGAATCGTTTATATAGAAAACATGAGAGAGCTGAACAGAGTAGTCTCTGGAGACATACTCCTGGTTTATGCATGGGTGACCTTGGACAAACTGCATTCTTTCTTTGCTCTCAGATATCTGTAATATGACTATACAACTTGAAATTACTTATGCATTGTTTTGACTATATTTAATAGTTAACTAAGAGCTCATATTTGTATATGCTTATGTGTAAAAAATTTCAGGTTTTGACATCAACCCTAGAACCTGCTCCTTCTCATGTATATTTTAAAGTATTTTGAACATTCCATTGTGACTGCAAGAAAAGAGATTATTGCCCATTTGGGAAAATAAGAAGTAAAGTGATTGCACACATCATGCACACACACACACACACACACACACACACACTATATATATATATATATATATATATATATATATGTGATGTATATATTTTCTAATTGTGCGATTTCAGAGAGCATTATTTACTACTAACAGGGCTTCGGAGCTGGCTGGGATAAGAGCTGGTTGATACATGCAACAGTGAAGACATGTCTCTAGTTGGCTTAGGTGGTTCACTTAACTGTGTTAAAGGAGAAGAGCATGAAGCATGAAAGACTGCTTTGAATTCTGAGCTTAAGGGTTGGCAGAGAATCTCTGAGGCCAAGAATAATGTGGGATGCTTTCTGGGCAGAGGCATACACTGAATGCTGGCTATTCCAGGTAGACTTTTCTGCTCTTGCTATTTGGCTTGACTTCTGAGATAAAACCAAAACAAACATTATCTGTCATGGTTTTCACAATTGTTTGTTTCATGCCAAAGATATGAACTAATATTATTGAGCAGGAAGGAAACCAAAAACCAATAGTATTAGGCCTTTCCTCCATTATGAAAATACATACCTTAGCCACAATGAAGTAGCCAGGCTTATGATATAATATCAGGAAATTCATTCAGTTTGGATTTCAGATAAACAACAAAACACCACTTAATACAGTCCTGCTACATTTTGCTCTGTATACAAAAAGAATAGAAAATGCATGATGTTTGCCCTTGGGTTAAGATCATCATTTATTCTTGTAACCTGAAAGAAAAATAAGATGTGTTATCTGTTCTCCGCTCCTCAAACATCCAGTTGTCTCCTGTCGAAAAAAAAGCTATCAGTAATAAAAGCCACTAAGTACGCACCAGTACACAGAAAAAAAATTAAATCCTCCTACTGATATAAGCAAAGGCCCCACCCATATTCTGATGATGAGGAAATATTCTTAAGCCTATCCCAAATATTTATAGTAATGATTGTTCCCACAGAACCCCATTTCTGTTTATCAGAAGTCCATCCTTTTCTGGCATCTAGGAAACCTTGAGACATAATGTCTTCCAGAAAAACAAGGAGATTGTTTCAATTAATGGTTCCTGGCAAATTTTGTCTTGTGTGTTTATGGAGTTTGCCAGTATTTTTCCCTAGTTATTTCCCATCCTTCATAATGGCATATAAAATTGCTTGCAACATTGAGCTTTAAGGTATGTCTATCTTGTTGGTTCCTCAGTCCATATCATTGGTTCATCAGCTTCTTTCTGTCTCTGTCTCCTTGTCGCTCTGTCTCTCAGTCTCTGTGTGTTTCTCTATTTCTCTATCGATCATCTCTCAATCAATTGATCTCTCTCTCTCTCTCTCTCTCTCTCTCTCTCTCTCTCCCTCTTTAGAAGTAATGATGATGATATCCAGGCTTCTTACAGTGTTAAAAAACAGGTAGAAAAAAAATCTTAGTCTGATAGTTGACTTTCTTTCTTTCACAATCTTACTAAATACTGGGATACTTAAGGGTTTGTACAACTTAATACTTCATTCTGAGGCACTCTGCTTTTCCAATTCTATAATCCACTTCAGCATTAGACTTTCTTTAGTGCCTGTGATCTTTGCCTGAAAACCAGTCAATTCTTGCCTGAGATAATCTATCCACTAGCCAGCCACAGAAGCGACAACACTGTCCCTGTCTGGTAAACTTCCCCTTAGAAGAATTTTCCTGCCAAGACAGAAAGTGGCAATATTACCATCTTATAAATGGGCTGTGCACTGTTCTGGCTGTGATACAGTGTTGTCAGCACCCATTGCAGTCAGCACCATTATTTTAGTTCTCTTGTGATGGAAGCCACCAGCAATAAGAGCACTTTCTGACTTAGAGTGTTAGTCTAGCAAACAAAACACTTCATATGTGTTGAGCAAGAATCAATTTAATAGCAATGACACTACTGGGATCAGTATCCCCTTTTGGTGAACTGGATTGTCTTGCCGCCCCTCAACAGTGGAACACATTACAATGGATCTTTTATGACTCCCAAAGCCAGATCACAGAAATTCGCGCTTATGTTCATTTTATGTGAGAATTTTCCCATTAGGGAAACCAGATATAATGTAAAATGACTAATCTTGCCAAAAGTGCCACACACTACAGGAGCTAGCTGACAAGCAACCCAACTGCTGACCACATAAGTGAGCCACAAAGGACATCTAGCCTATTTCTTCATTCATGACATCTCACCGGAGTCATACTAGAGACTCCGGGCAGAAACTGGATGCTCATACTCTCCCAAATTTCTGACATATAAGACTATGAGCCCAGAAATATGGTTTTCCAACCTACTCAGTTGAGAACAATTTCCTTCTGTCATAGCAATAAGAATAATATATGTTGGCTACTTATGACTTGCCTAGAAAGAAGACTGCTTCTATGAAGGAAAATTTTACATCCATAGATACAATTTCCCTCATCGTGAAATACAACTATAATATTGGAGATACATACATATACATATACATACATACATAGATATATATCTATATATGTGTATATATGTATGTGTATATATGTACATATATATGTATATATATATATATATTTCTTCATAGGAATAAAAGGCAGTAGCTGTCTAACTACTGATAAAGTTCCAACAATCAGGGACCTCCTGCCATTATGGAAGCGAAGTCTCCAGCTGTTTCTTCCTGCCTGTAGATCTAGAATGGCATGAATGGAACCCAGAGGCCTCTTCCAAATGGAAGTAATGCAGGATCGTGAACAAAACTTCCTGGATATAAAAGCAATCAGAATTTCTAAGGCAGAGTACCAGAGGAGAGGATGTACTTACAGTGTCAATGGACTCAAACGTCTCATTTCTATGGACTAGAGAGTTAAATGTAACTATAATCAATTCACACAATCCCTCATGCCCAGCAACCGGAATAGTTCCCACTTTCATCATTTACAAGGAGGAGATATCAAATTTTCTGGCAATTATCATGTCTTCTGAAAGATACAGACTAAAATATGTTAATAAATTAGACCTAACGGAAAGCTAAAATGTACAATAAAAAGTACAGTATATATAATACACTGTAATGCAGCAAAAGTTGCATAAAAAGTCAGGAAACCATGACCGAAGAGCAAAATTAATAGGACCAGAACAAGAAGTGATAGAGTAAGGACTATTAACCGTAGATTACAAACTTTATGTTTGTACATATGAACGCAAAAGAAAACATGAACAGGGTAAGAAGCAATAAATAAATAAATAAATAAGTAAATAAATAAATGAAAAGGGCATGCTATTGAAAAATATTCAAATGGAAACTTAAATAACAGCAAGATAATAATCAGGTCAGATGTATCAGAAGAAAAGACAAGTAAACAAAAGTTTACAAAGGTAAACAAAAAAGCAATAAAATGATTAAAAATTGTGGCCACAGAGAAAACAACCGAAAGCTCATTGCAAGATACCTGTCTTGTGGGAACAGTATTAAAGTAACCTGGGAGTGAATGGAGTCTTAGAAAACAAAACTTGGAGTAAAGAAAAAATTGTTGAAGAAATAACTTTTGCAATATCAAATCCAATGAAAACTGTAATCCTAGAGATTGAAGAGGCTGAAATGAAGTCTGAGGGGAAAGAGGAAACCTTCAAATCAAGAACAGAGATGAAACAACTCTCTCTTTCTCTCTCTCTCTCTCTCTCTCTCTCTCTCTCTCTCTCTCTCTGACTCTCTCTCTGTTATTTTATTTATAAAAGATATAACACATTGATATAGTTATATAAATTGTTAAAAGAAAAAATATCCATGATGATTTTATTCATATATTAAGTATGTTCTTAAACATGAAAGCAAAATACTGACTTTTACAACCTAAATGATCCAAGAGAACTCATCACTAATATAACTGCAATATAGGAATTCATAAAAGATAAGTAACATTAGAGAGAAAATTGTTTGATGAGAACTGCAGAGGTAAGTAAAAGGATAAATATTCTTCACAATTGTTAATCTGTCGTTGACGGGGAGTAGCAAAGAGAATGCTTAGCAAGACTGTAAAATCAGTCAGAGCAAACCAGGCCAGAAAATCAGTACAGAGGTCAGAGAGGTTCTCAGACTGTGTGAACAGGCTTCAGATCATGTGCACAGCAACTGCAAGAAGTTAAAGACCTGGAAAACCATTAAATAATAACCCACCAGCAAATAACCAATAACCCAGAACAGTGACAAAATAGAATTCAGAAAAGCAGTAATGCAAATAATAAGAAAACAAGCAATAATAAAAAAACTAGAACATAGATATTATGATTAAAGTTGTGCCTGAAAGTATAACAAACATAAAAGTGGATGCATGTAAATTAAAAGGCAGAGGAGTGTCACAATAAATAAAACTAAAAGATCAAGACCCAGATGTATGCTACTTACCAAAAAGTAAATACCGTGTGTGGGGGGAGAGCAGGGGGAAGCAGACTTGTTTTTATTTGTGCATATTCCACCATACATGTGTGAACCTCTCTCATAAAAATGAGTGGGAAGAAACTGGAGTAAGGAGACTGAAAGCAACCTATAGGATCTGTGGCAGATTATAATTAAAGATTCATAGGTATAATTCATAGAGAAGTCATACAGTCCTGTGCATGGTTGCCATTAGCAACAGAAATTTAAACACCATGCAACAAATACTGATGAAAGTTAAAGGAGAATTAAGTGAACACATAATTAGAACCAATGACTTCAACACGCATCTCTTCAGCATGCCCAGAATGAGCTAGCATGTGGAAACTTTACTAACACCAGCGCAGTGGATCTAATTTGCGTCTGCAGAATATTTTGTCCTACAACAACTGAATATAAAGCATAATTTATTTTCAATCAACCATGAAACGTTCCCAAGTCTGATCATTAACCTCCATAGAAACAAGTTTATAAACATTTGACAAAAATGAAATCACATAATTGGCAACAAAACAGAAACCTGAAAAGGAAATCTTTAAGCATGTCAAAACAAGTAACATCTACATGTTGCAGGATATTTGATCACACTGTGAACCCTGATATTCTGCTATTTGGTGATAAAAGCTGTTTCTAGCTCTGGTGTGCCTCAGACTTAGAACACATTTTAAGCCATTTTGCTGGACTACAAACATGTCCTGAGACAACAGCTTTAATCCCAAACAATAAAGATAAGGTTAGTTTGTAAAAGGAAGCAACCATGCTTGAAAGTGACATCTAATTGAGTGGCAGACAAAGTGATGAATCAGAGTAAGATTTAACAGAAAAGGATATTCCCAACTCTCATGAGAAGAGAGATGAAAAGGAAGCTACTTAAGAGAGCAGTTGAGCTAGAGGAAGAAGGAGGCAGTTTGGCAATTTTACTGGGAGAGTTTTAGAGAGACAAGTTGAAGGGAGTACAAGCTACACACAGGTAAAGATAAAATGATACAGAGAATGAGAAGGAGCCAGAAGATTAGAAGAGATTGCCAGGGTTAGTTTGAGACCAAGCTGAACAAAAAGAGAAAAGCCAGGTTGAATCGGTCAGCTTGGAGAGGATTTGGAGCCAGGACAGCTGCATTGAACCAGCCAGCTAGAGTTCAGAGAGAACTGGAAAGGTTGAGCTTAATCAGCAGCAAGTTTCAGAGGCTAAAAACATTACAGGCCTAGATCAGATTGTAGGGAGGCTAGAACCTTCCAGGCCTAGACAGAAGCAATAAGTGTCAGAGACAACAATTACTGTAGGAGAATAAAAGTTACCTTTAGATCTATGCAAATAATCAATAATTTTAAAAAATCACAATAGAAAATAGAAATATTTTAAGTAAGTAGAAAACATAATATATGCAAGTGATGTCTGGCATTTTTTTCTTATATTTTAGAGATTTACTAATGTTGAATATATTAGACAATTATTCTTTTTATACTGCTAAGTCATTATGCTCATTCTTTCTTCTATTAATTGGTTAATAGAGGAGAATGTTTCCAGTATAAAGGTTATGCTTATACTAACGTGAAAATTTTGTGTGGCCTTACATGATTGTTCAGAGGAAAAATCTAGAATATATGGGCATTGCATAAAATGTTTGTGGCAACCTGAATTTCTTTTGCAATGTGTAAAAATTAAAGTTACTCCTCTGTCTCATACCAGTTTAATGCTAATCTAGTTATCTTAAGTATTCTAGTTCTATCAGCCGGATCTTCCAGTTTACTTTTGAAATTCTGGTTACCTTGGTTACTGTTAATTATTTCCTGGCATTTTTATAATCAAGTTGTTATTATTGTGAGGGATTTTAATATTACCATGTGATAGACAATAGAAAGGGTCCAATCTGGTTTTCCCCAGTTAACTATTCAACCAAATTCTTAACATTTACATATAAGAATATGGCTTCTTTGTTACAGGCCATGTATTTTTCTGCATATTCTCAGTGTTTTGGTTCATCTAAAATAATGATGAAACGCAGCAAAAACAAACCTCCGTATTTATGCCAAAGACAAATTACTAGATTGGTAGAACTCTTAAAGATAAAAAAAAAAAAGCAAAAAAACAAGTCATTCATTCTGAATCAAAACATGAGCTTCCTAGATGAAGTGGTGAGAATAGAAGTCAAATTTAAATAGAAAACAAGCATTTCAGGTTACTGAGTTTCATAAAACAACTGGACAAAGGGAAAATTGCTTGCACCTAATTTTCATCGTCCCATCTAAAACTATAAAATTGTTGGCCTGATTTTTTTCCATCTCAAGCTGCCTTGCTGGTCAGAACTGTTTTAGATCCGGGGTCATTTGTCCTTATTTGCATCCAACATATACTGACTCATTTCTTCCATCCACTGGTACAATTTATTAGGCTCCTTTGCATAAATGCATTTCAGCTTCTTGTACCTGCTATTGATAATTTCTGTAAACTTTTTTGCATCTTTGTTTGAGCTTGCTTTGGATCTATAAATACCTTGCTGTATAGTCCTGGGGGCAAAGAAACATTTATTCAATCATACTTAACAAGATGCTTGCCACTTTCCAATTTTTCCCTTTTCAATATGTACAAATTTATTTAGCCGCTTTCTTGATTGTTACTGTATTATTATCTCTTTGTCTTCTTCAATTCACTCTAAAGCTTTTCAAATGATTCTTTGTTCTAGACTTCACCTTTGGCATCTCATCTCAGTAATTGAGATGGTGTGGTGAATTTTCTTAACTGCTCAGTATCCTTTCTGAAAGCTGCACACACAGAAAAAGAAATCTTCAAAGAATCATGCACACATATTGAATTTGTGTCATTTTGTTCTGCCCTAATCCTGCTCTTCAATAATTTTCATTATTATTGTTTTGTTGTTAATTATTATGATCATTATTTTATCTCATTATGACTCTTTACAAAGAAATTCTGACACTCTTTTTTTGTGATTTCCTACCTTTTCATCTGCCAATGATTTACTAAAATGTTTCATTTTCTACTTTGAAAGCTTAATTATCTCAAGCATAATACACTCTCTAATGGTTCACATTAACTTCAGAGATATGCCAAACATGAGTTGTCAGCACACCGAAAGAATGGGGGGAAGAGGAAACCAGCCCCAGGTGTTTGAGAGGATAATGTGTTACATGCAAACATCTTGTATGAAACAAATGGGTTATATACAAACAACATTATATGATATCCAATTGAACTGGCCTCTCCAACCCATACATGTCCTTTGAAAGAAGAATAGTTTGTTTATTCTTTGAGAATTCCATAGTGTAACTTGGTCATATTCACCTCTGTCCCCTGACTCCTCTCCGATCCTCCTAAACCTCATTACCCACCATGCTTCATAGCTTTATTGCCTTGCTTATGCTCTCAATGACCTTGCTCTAAGTGAAAAAACTAAAAGTGAAACACTTAGTCTAGTTTGCATTACCCACTTAGTCCTGGGTATGGGACCTGCCTTGGGGTGTGGTCAATGTACCAAGTATCACTGCAGCGAAAACTCTGACTTTTTCTCCCAGCAGCTATCATGACAGTAACCCCTCAGCTTGGGTGGGTTTTTGCTCATCGTCTTCCCTCCCTGCTTTAAGTTTGTGTGCTTTGAGCCTATACGAGTGTTTTGAATACTATTATAGTCTTGAGTTCATATGTGCACCAGCCCTGTCAACTATGGAAAACAGAAAGTTTTCCCTGAAGTTATCTGCCACTCCTGGCTCTTACAAGATCCATATCTTTACTTAATTTATATTTTTTACATCATAGGAAAGTCTGCACATTTCCAAATAGATCCCTTCATTAAGACTGATGATGTCTGCTTATGATTCATTTTTGTAAACATCCCTCTGTCCCACACAGAGTGTGACTGCAGAACTTAAATACTTCCTCCTTTGCACAATTCTAACTTCCTCCCACAGTTGTTCCTCTTCCCATAAACTTGACTTTTAGGGCTTTGTTCTATGATTTTTGTCATGAATATAAATTCTTGTCTTCTATTACTTCTAGGTCAAAGTAAAGGCATATTTCAATAGATCTCCTCTCATTCTTCAAAGTTATTCACACAAAACACATACATTTTCTGAAGTTTCAAGAAAGCACATGTGAGCATGTGTGTATCTGTATGTGTATATATGTGTATGTGTGGACATGTATATGTATGTATATGTGCATTTGTGTACATTTGTATATGTACATGTATATGCATGTGTATGTGTGTTTGTATGTGCATATATGTATGCAGGTGTGTATGTGTGTGCCTGTGTATATGTGTGTGTATATGTGTGTATGTGATTGCGTGTGTATATATGGATGTGACTGTGTTTGTATATGTATGTGTATGTGTATATGTGTGTGTGTGTGTCTTTTACCTCTCCATGGCTAAATTTCTAGTCACTAAGGAAAGGAAAGAAGAGATGATTGTGTAAGGAGTTTGTGTGATGCTTACTGTGAAGATCTGCTCTCCACACTAGCATAGTGCAGAAGAATTAGGGAGACACAGGGTTAAATTAACATTCTTTTAAATTTACCTGGGAGAGCTCTAGAATTTAATGACAGCTTCATGAGAAGAAATGATAAATTTGATCCTATCAAAGCCACAACTCCTTCCTGAGACATTTGACATTTGAGAGATCAATCTTGACATTCAAGACATAATAAATCTTGATTCCTTCACAAATGTGAAAATGTGTCTACAGTCTCCAATGTCGTCTCACTCCCTGTTTCCAAACAAAGTTATAAACATACATGCATGCATATATATCTTTATCTACAGATATAGATATACACAAATATATGTATATATATATATAATGATTTAACTTGTACATATTTGTTATTGAACTACTTTTTTCATGAAATGTGAGCCGTTTGGGACTTCAGAATACTGACTTTAGTAGTGACCATGAAGGGAAACTCAAAAATGACTTGTAATGCAGATATCTGAAAGTTTGTCAGGACATATATACCTGTGTCTCACTGAGCATGTGTCATTTGAATTTGTGTCTTGTCCCAATAATGTAGTTCTGTATAATATAAATGTTCATCAACACTGGGAAGAATCTGAACATCTGAACATTTAGTTCACAACTATTAAAGGAGCATTCAGAACAGGAAACCAACCTCTTACATCATGGGCTTCGTGTTGTCATTATGTGGCATATGTACTCCATGGGAAATGTTTAGGAACTAAGGAAAAAAACTGCGTGTTGAATCAAGGTAGAAACTATACAATATTAGAGTCATAAGTGTGCTTTCAGGAAAAAATAGATGACATACCTTAGTGTTTCTACAATTTTAGAATTTATGGAATAACAATGAATTCATTAACTACATCAGATTCACTGACAGCAATTTCTAAACTAGTCTTGTTTTCCTTGATATAAGGTCAAGACAAACACAAGGATCTATTTTATTACTATCTTAATAGCAAATATTAACTCCCAGGTCCCATACTACACATCACACAGTAAATACACCTATCTGCAGATATATGTTTCAGAAGTAGCTTTAAACAGTTAAAGAGGCCACAGCAGGGTTCAAGAAGTTTCAAGGGGTCCTAACTAGAAGCAGGTGGCTATTAGGGATGCAGAAGTTATCTCTGTGAAAATAAGATAATGAATTCTGCTAGAGGGCTAATGTTTCAGGTTAAGCCACAGGGCCAGAGTTTAGCTGAGATCCAGGGCTGAGAGGAGCTACAGAAGCAAGATGCAGGACCCTGGACTTTGTAAAGGGAAGGAGCAGGACCAGATGGATGACAGAGTCAAGTTGAGGTCCCTGGGATCATCTGGAGTTCTCTCTCTGCTCACCCCTTGCTGTGTTCACTATATGGTGAAATGACAGGTTGGTGGATGCTGTTGCAATCACAGTACTAATTGTCTTGTTTATGGACCTTCAGTGAAGTTATTTCACCCTTCCCACAATCTCATATGTTTGGTCATCAGCTCTTGGGCCTGGCTGTCCTGACGTGACTTTAGTATACCTTTGTACATGGCACCAATTTTTTTGATAAATTTAAAGGCTATCTACTGAATCACAGACAGCCTACCACCAGTCACATTCATAAAGAGAAATAGATCGACTCACCTAGAAGCCTACAATTGCCAAACGCAGCTAGGACTGGAGACTCTTGGGAATCTCAGTTTCACTCACTGTAGAAAGAATATCTTGTGTATTGTAGGGATGCTTCACCTGTCAATTAAAAAAACCTATAGTCTATAGGAAAGGGTAGAATAGTAGGTAGGAAATTTGTAGGAAGAAAGAATTCTTCAATGGAGCCATGCACAGGGAGTCATGGGGGAAGATGTAAGGAGGGCAGACACTTGGTACCTGCACAGAAGTAATAGCTATGTGGCAAAATGCAGCTTAGTATGAATGGGTTATTGCAAGTTATTATCCAGTCAGGGAATAAACATAGCTACATAGCCTACATATTTGTAAATATATATTTGAGTCAGAGTAATTATTCCTGGAGCTTGGAGCTCAGAGGCAAACAGTTCATTACAACCACACTAGCATGTTGATGGACCTGATTTATATGGGTCTTGTGTAGATATCGTGTGGCTGCTGGGAGTTTCTCAGTGCAACAGGTCATGTTGTTTCCAGAAGACAGCATTCCACATCCCTCCTCCCCACTCTTCTACTGTTACATTCTTTCTACCCTCTCTTCCGCAATTTATGTTCAAGCAATTCACCAGACTCTGCCTTTACCAGGATTATTGGCATTATCTATTATACCAATTCGATTTATAATTTCAATAAAAAATGAGTAATTTTGAGATTATTTTCAATGGAGAAGCTTCTATCCTCAGCCTGTCTATAGCATGTGAACTGTTTATGACCTGTGGCATACACGCATACACACTGGCTATGTCTGCAATGTCATATCATTGCAAGATTCATTTTGAGCTGTATTTCTGTCACTCTTAATATATCTATCAAACACTTTTTAATGTTTCTATAAAAAGGAACATTCACTGAGCTTCTAACTTGTATAAATATAGCTGGGACAAAGCAAATGATTCCAAGGTTAAATATAACTGTGCAAGGAAGGAAAAGGCATTTACACCAAATCAAAGTTCTCCCTCACCACACCCCCTTCTCTTGGTGATTCAAACCTGTGAAGCTCCTGTTATTTCTGCGTAATGGCTCTAAGTATAATACTCCTACACACTGTTCCAAAAGTTAGCCTGTTAAATGAAGCATTGCATAGTCTACGAGTAAAGGAGCTTCCGAAAGTAATGTAAGATTTAAGTTAAGAAACAGTAAAATTGAGATTTGAAAAATCACACACTCTTAATATACATTTTAGCTCAATTTTCTGGTCATGAGTCTTTATTCTGCTTAAAAAGAAAATACATGTTGGAAAGATATAAACATAAGAAAATGCATTTGATAAGGACTCCAGCTATACTTTGAAATATAGTCAAGAACAAAAATTTATGCATAAAATAATAGCACCCAATCTTTCACTTTAACCTCAGAATTATAACCTATTATAATGAAACAACCCATTTATAATCTATTATTATGAAACAACCTATTTTGTTTAAATAGGAAGTGATTGAAATAGTTTTTGCTCCCATAGTTCAAGAAAAAAATAAAAAGGAATGGTGAAAGTTTGAGTGACTGGTACATGAAACAATTAACATCACTAAGTTAGCACTGTGTTATTAAGAAGTGGTATTTTTAGGAATACATGTATATTACGAATACATATATACAAGTAATAACAACGGATGAAAAATGTGGGCATGAATATGAAGGAGATTGGAAGAAGGAATATGGGAGAATTTGGAGGTAGAAAAGGGAAGAAAGAAATGTAATTAAAATGCAATCTCAAGGTGCTAGAGAGATGGCTCAGCAGTTAAGAGCACAGCCTGATCTTCTAGAGGTCCTTAGTTCAACTCCAGAACCATGTGGTGGCTCACAACCATCTGTAATGAGATCCAGTGCCCTCTTCTGGTGTGTGAAGACAGCTACAGTGTACTCACATACATAAAATAAATAAACAATTCTTTTTTTTTTTTTGGTTCTTTTTTTTTTCGGAGCTGGGGACCGAACCCAGGGCCTTGCGCTTCCTAGGTAAGCGCTCTACCACTGAGCTAAATCCCCAGCCCCAACAATTCTTAAAGTAAACCTGTTGTACTCAATTTTTTTAAAAAAATGCAATCTCAATAAATAATTTAAAAAAAAACTGTCTCTGGGGGCTTAGAAAGAGGGTTCACCAGTTAAGAACATTTGCTGCTGTCAGGGAAGATCCAAGTTTGTTTCCTGAATGAATGGGGGATGGATGAATGAATTAATGAATGAATGATAGGAAAGGATAGACATGAGGGTTTCTGGCTATGGTAGAGGAGAAAGTTTATTATAGATATGTGGGAGAGTGTAGCCAGAAGTAGTGACCTCTAGGAGACTCCAGAGTGAATATGACCAGACTAAGCTGGGTCACATAGGAAAAAGGGGAGGGAAAGGGAAACATTAGAAATGGAACAAGGTGTAGAGGCCAGGAAGCCAAAGAACAATCAAAATGTACAAAAGTAATCAAAATATCTAGATTATATAAAGATGAGCCTCTGGGGAAGTCCAGCCAGATTTCAAGGTAGAGGGTGAGGTAACATAGTCAGGAGAGCCCTGTAACCGGTAGAGACTGGATTCTGCGATAACTTGGATGCCAGGTTTGCTTTGCTATGTTAAATAGCAGTTTGCTTGTCTCTGGTTTGAAACAACATTTTCCACATCCTCAGGGTGTCTTTGGAACACCTGTCACTCCCATACCCTCTTCTAACCTCCATGGGTTACTGCACACATCTGGGGCACATAAAATATACATTAAAATGAGTATATTAGTATTTAAAACAGAATAAAAGTGAAACATGATCAGGTATTGGGGGTAGGGGTGAAGTCCTGAGGGCCAGCAGAAAGAATGGAAACAGGCAATCAGGGGAGGTAAGAGGTGAGGCGACCCTCTAAAATATACTAGCAACCTGGGAGGTGAGAGACTCTCAGGACCCAAAGGGAGGGGACCTTAGATGAAATGCCCAACAGTGGGGAGAGGGAACTTGTGGAGTCCATGTCCAGTGGAAGGACAGGGCATCAAGTAGAGGCATGGTGTCGCCATTCCACAGTCAAGAGTTCTGACCCAGAGTTGTTACTGTCTAAAATAACTGCAGCGACAAAAATGAAGTAAAGACTGAGGGAGGGGAGGTTCACTGACAGGCCCAAATTGAGATTCAGCTCATGGGGAGACTCCAAGGCCTGACCTAGTTAGTGATGCTGTGGTATGTTTACGGACAGGCGCCTGGCATGGCTGCCCTTCAAGAGGCCCAACAGACATCTGAAAGAGTCAGATATAGATATCTATACTCAACCAATGGACAAAAGCCAGAGACCCCTGTGGTTGAATTGAACAAAAGCTGGAAAAGGTTGAGGAGGAGGGCAACCCTATAGGAAGACCAGCAGTCTCAACTAACCTGGATCCCTGAGGTCTCTCAGAACTGAGCCACCAACCTGGCAGCAAATACTAGCTGAGATGAGGTCCCTGACACATAGAAAGCAGAGAACTGCCTGGTATGGCCTCAGTGAGAGAAGATGTACCTAACCCTCAAGAGACTTGAGGCCTCAGGGAGTGGAGAGGTCTGGTAGAGTGTGGGTGTGGAGATGGGGATATCCTCTTAGAGACAGAGAGGAAGAGGGTTGGGGAGTGTTCAGAGGGCTGACCAGGAGGAGAATGGCAACTGGACTGAACTATGCAATTTAGATAGATAGATAGATAGATAGATAGATAGATAGATAGATAGATAGATAGATAGATAGATAGATAGATAGATCAGAAGTAGCTTAATATTTGAGGAAGAGCAAAGTTCCTACTATCTCATCACTGAGAGCTTTGACATTTCCAAAAACATACAAAAGTTTAAACCATTGAGAAATTCTTCAAAAAGTGCTGGTCTGGGAAGGATTATCATTGTAATATATAGAAATGCTTCTTGAAATGGCCTCAGTTTTGATGAGATTTTAAAACCACTTGATCAGAAGTTTTGCACTAAAATTTGCAGAGCTGCTGTGTATGTTTTTTTAATAGCAAAAGGCATTCAGCTTTAATGCACTTTGCTAATCACCCTAATGTGAACAAATGCTACATACTTAAGGAAAAACCATTTTCTTCCTTATTCCTGCTTCACACTTGCCTAGCAAGCTTTTTAAGGTGAGCATTAAATAGTTCTGATGAAATAAGGAAACTGTGCTCTCTGGAGTGGGAGATCCAGAGGACAGCTACAACTTGTTTAAGGACATATGCATTGAGCAATAAGAATCCCAATTAAAATGAGAACTATTATCCCAAACTTGTGCCTTTGGAGTCCTAACTCTTAATTTAATCAAATCCATCTTCGTAGAAAAGGCTATTATGTGTGTATATGTATTGGAAACATTTCACAGAGTCTAAATGACCTCTAAAACAGGGGGTATGTTGTTATTTCTAACATAAATCCTCAGAGTGTTTGAAGAGAACAGAGAGAAGGGACGATCATAAACTTTGACTATCATGTAGAATTATTTGGAGAACTAATAGAGAACAAGGTTAGTCAAGGTATTTTTGGTTTCTGAGTTCTACACTAAGTGGGGTGACATGTGAGTTCTTGCTTCTATCCATTTCAAGGGCCACATGCAGATCACGCTCAGGAGCTGTACGGTTTCCTGGATAGGATACAGCAAGGCAGCCAAAGACAACCTTCCCTCAAGAGTGTTACATCTTATTGGAAAGATCATTGCTGACCAAGAAAAGAATTCCGCCAAGAATAGTGATAAAAACTACATGGTATTGGTAAAGAAACAGACAGACCAGTGGAATAGGACTGAAGACCCAGAAATGAACCCACACACCTATGGTCACTTGATTTTTGACAAAGGAGCCAAAACCATCCAATAGATAAAAGATAGCATTTTCAGCAAATGGTGCTGGTTCAACTGGAGGTCAGCACATAGAAGAATGCAGATCTATCCATTCTTATCACCCTGTACAAAGCTGAAGTCCAAGTGGACCAAGGACCTACACATCAAACCAGATACACTCAATTGAATAGAAGAAAAGTGGGGAAGAACCTCGAACACATGGGCACTGGAGAAAATTTCCTGAACAAAACACCAATGGCTTATGCTCTAAGATCAAGAATCGACAAATGGGATCTCATAAAACTGCAAAGCTTCTCTAAGGCAAAGGACACTGTGATTAGGACAAAACAGCAACCAACAGATTGGGAAAAGATCTTTACCAATCCTACATCTGATAGAGGGCTCATATCCAAAATATACAAGAATTCAAGAAGTTAGACTGTAGGGAGACAAATAACCCTATTAAAAATGGGGTTCAGAGCTAAACAAAGAATTCACAGCTGAGGAATGCCGAATGGCTGAGAAACACTTAAAGAAATGTTCGACATCTTTAGTCATAAGGGAAATGCAAATCAAAACAACCCTGAGATTTCACCTCACACCAGTGAGAATGGCTAAGATCAAAAACTCAGGTGACAGCAGATGCTGGTGAGGACATGGAGAAAGAGGAACACTCCTCCATTGTTGGTGGGATTGCAGACTGGTACAACCATTCTGAAAATCAGTCTGGAGGTTCCTCAGAAAATTGGACATTGAACTACCTGAGGACCCAACTATACCTCTCTTGGGCATAGACCCAAAAAAATGCCCCAGCATATAACAAAGGCATGTGATCCACTACGTTCATAGTAGCCTTATTTATAATAGCCAGAAGCTGGAAAGAACCCAGATGCCCTTCAACAGAGGAATAGATACAGAAAATGTGGTACATCTACACAATGGAATATTACTCAGCTATCAAAAACAATGAAGTTACAAAGTCATAGGCAAATGGAAGGCACTGGAAAATATTATCCTGAGTGAGGTAACCCAAGCACAGAAAAACACACGGTATGCACTCATTGATAAGTGGATATTAGCCTAAATGCTTGAATTACCCTAGATGCACAGAACACATGAAACTCAAGAAGGATGACCAAAATGCGAATGCTTCATTCCTTTAAAAGGGGAACAAGAATACCCTTGGGAGGGAATAGGGAAGCAAAGTGTAGAACAGAGGCAGAAGGAACACCCATTCAGAGCCTGCCCCATATGTGGCCCATACATATACAGCCAGCAAACTAGATAAGATGGATAAAGCAAAGAAGTGCAGGCCGACAGGAACCGGATGTAGATCTCTCCTGAGAGACACAGACAGCCAGAATACAGCAAATACATAGGCGAATGCCAGCAGGAAACCACTGAACTGAGAACGGGACACCCGTTGAAGGAATCAGAGAAAGGACTGAAAGAGCTTGAAGGGGCTTGAGACCCCATATGAACAACAATGCCAACCAATCAGAGCTTCCAGGGACTAAGCCACTACCCAAAGTCTATACATGGACTAACCCTGGGCTCTAACCTCATAGGTAGCAATGAATAGCCTAGTAAGGGCACCAGTGGAAGGGGAAGTCCTTTGTCCTGCCAAGACTGAACCCCCAGTGAACGTGATTGTTGGAGGGAGGGCGGTAATGAGGATGGGGAGGGGAACACCGATAGAGAAGGGGAGGGGGAGGGGTTAGGGGGATGTTGGCCCAGAAACCGGGAAAGGGAATAACAATTGAAATGTAAATAAGAAATACCCAAGTTAATAAAGATGGAGAAAAATAAATCAAAAGGCAGGGAATATGGTTTGATGGCAAAATAAAAAAAATTTAAAAAAGGAATTACGCCAAGGAAAAATGTCTAAGGTGATCAAAATGATACATCTGTATATTTCATGCCAAAGCAGAATCCTAAAAGACGGATTGGATCATCTAGTTACCTGTCCAGAAAACATGCAAGGCAAAGAAAGCAGCCATGATCCAAAGATAACATATCCTACCCACTTGGCTGAATTTCTCCTTCATATTAAGTGGTGATGTGACATGTGATAGAATCTAGAAGCAGACAATTACTGGTCTGTGTCCCTACACACAAGTCCATACCATGGCCTAGACACGTTTGGGTGTAGATAAATCTTTTTAAATGCTCCCATTAGTAAATACAGTTTCCAATAGGTTTATAGTGACCAGAAAAGGATCAGGTGGCTTCTGAAATGCCTTTGGAAGCTAAGGTGACCACTAACCCTTCCCAAATCACTAGATTTATGGACAGGTGTATAAGATTAAGATGGCTCATTATGATAAAGAATGATAAAAAAAAGTTGGTAAACCTTTAGGGTTTAACTTTGTCAGTGCAGTCCTTGAAGATGTCACAAAGTTTGAAATTACATTAAAATGAAGGGTTTCTTAGAAACCCTTAGAAATGATAAAAAAAAATGGTGACTTCTAGAAGAGAAGTATGAATAGATATCACTGACTTGTGCTATATACTGATATTCTTTAAAATCTGTATTATTTAGATTTGTATAGAGCAATTCTTCAGGATTCCTTGGAAACACAAAGGGAAATACTGTGAAGATGTATATCCATGTTTCTAAGCTTATGGGGGCGGGGGGGTGTGATAAAAGTATCAGGTGACAGCCAACCAATTACAGAAAATAATGCCCAGTGCTGATTGTGTATGTTATTCAATTGGCTAATTCGTAACTCAAGTTTCTAACTGGTGAACTGACTACCAATTCCAGTGATCTCTATACAATCCTGTATTTAAGGTGTTCTCAGTTTGTTACAGCTTATATAAAAGTCACTACATCCTAAAAATTCAGGTTTAAAATATTATTCAAAACCTCATTCATTAAGGTTTTATTACAAGGGGTGAGTTCCAGGAAAGGACTGGACCGTCAGGGTTCTAGTATTAGCCATGGATCAATGCACACGTCAGTTTATAGTAAGAGATAGGAGGGGGGCTGGGGATTTAGCTCAGTGGTAGAGCGCTTACCTAGGAAGCGCAAGGCCCTGGGTTCGGTCCCCAGCTCCGAAAAAAAAGAACCAAAAAAAAAAAAAAAAAAAGAGATAGGAGGTGTGGAAACTATAAGTTGGGATATAGTTGGTGGATATAAGTCACCTGAAAGGTCCTCCTCTCATACACTATGCTTCTTTTCCTCCATACACCTCCACTACATCCATTCTGCCATGACGGTCTCCTTTAAAACACACAATCCCCAGAAGCAAAAGACCCCAGTGAGCACAATCTAAGAATTCTGAAACTAGAAGTCCAAATAGATCTTTCCTCTCGGAAGCTAGTTTTCCAGTTAGTTTTCTCAGCAACAAAATGTGTCTGACACAGGACACCTGCAGCAAAGTTTATAAACATGGAACTACTTTTCTAGATCTGGCACAAGAAAGTAATATGTGGGAAAACTAAAATTTCCCTGAATTATTTCTTTCACATTCAAAAATGTTGAACTGTGTTTATTGGAAAACAAAATATGCTTGCTGATTTTGGAAAGGAAAGTTAGATTTAAGTGAAGAAGATAGCATACAGATAGAAGGAGGCCAAAACCAAGTAATTTGAGTAAGTGTCTCAGAGGGTATTGGCAAAAAAAATTGTGTTAATTCTTTTGATGAACAAGTTATCATTGGAGTAAATATCAAAATTAGAATCCAAAATGATTGGATTATTTTATGAGCTTCAAAAGCAATTACAGGTAACCAGCTCAGGCAATAATTTTCATTTAATCAAAGCCCATGATGCAGGAGGAAAACTGATCATTCAGAGGTCAGAATGACACTTTATAGGCTTGAGAAATTCCTGTGTCTCAAAGTAGATGAGCATGCACCACTAGAGATAGAACTTGAGTCAATGGATTTATCACCCAATGAGGAACAGTTCTTAGGCAACTAATTAATCATTAGGGACCAATAGAACATTCTCTGTGGTGCTAGTTAATTTCTTAAAGTAATGGTTTTCAGAAGAATCTGATGGATATTAATGGATACATTATAGTCAAACATCCCAATACTGAATGAAGGAATATATTCTTATCACTATTTCATGTATATATGGACACTTGCTATGTAACTTTAAAGCCATAAATTATATTAAGCTGTAAGACCATTTGAGGGTTTTTTTTTTTTTGAAAGCTCACATGCTATGTGTCCGTTTAAATCCCAGAACAACAGAATTTGACTTTATTTAGGAACAGGTTATTAGATGTAAAATTTGTTAAGTCAGTTAATTTTTGTAGTCATAATGAAGTACAGTGACACCTGTGTCTTTTTTTTTATTAACTTGAGTATTTCTTTTTTTTTCATTTTTTTTTATTAACTTGAGTATTTCTTATATACATTTCGAGTGTTATTCCCTTTCCCGGTTTCCGGGCAAACATCCCCCTCCCCCCTCCCCTTCCTTATGGGTGTTCCCTTCCCAACCCTCCCCCCATTGCCGCCCTCCCCCCATAGACTAGTTCACTGGGGGTTCAGTCTTAGCAGGACCCAGGGCTTCCCCTTCCACTGGTGCTCTTACTAGGATATTCATTGCTACCTATGAGGTCAGAGTCCAGGGTCAGTCCAGTATAGTCTTTAGGTAGTGGCTTAGTCCCTGGAAGCTCTGGTTGCTTGGCATTGTTGTATTTTTGGGGTCTCGAGCCCCTTCAAGCTCTTCCAGTTCTTTCTCTGATTCCTTCAACGGGGGACCTAGTCTCAGTTCAGTGGTTTGCTGCTGGCATTCGCCTCTGTATTTGCTGTATTCTGGCTGTGTCTCTCAGGAGCGATCTACATCCGGCTCCTGTCAGTCTGCACTTCTTTGCTTCATCCATCTTGTCTAATTGGGTGGCTGTATATGTATGGGCCACATGTGGGGCAGGCTCTGAATGGGTGTTCCTTCAGTCTCTGTTTTAATCTTTGCCTCTCCCTTCCCTGCCAAGGGTATTCTTTTTCCTCATTTAAAGAAGGACTGAAGCATTCACATTTTGATCATCCGTCTTGAGTTTCGTTTGTTCTAGGGATCTAGGGTAATTCAAGCATTTGGGCTAATAGCCACTTATCAATGAGTGCATACCATGTATGTCTTTCTGTGATTGGGTTAGCTCACTCAGGATGATATTTTCCAGTTCCAACCATTTGCCTACGAATTTCATAAACTCGTTGTTTTTGATAGCTGAGTAATATTCCATTGTGTAGATGTACCACATTTTCTGTATCCATTCCTCTGTTGAAGGGCATCTGGGTTCTTTCCAGTTTCTGGCTATTATAAATAAGGCTGCGATGAACATAGTGGAGCACGTGTCTCTTTTATATGTTGAGGCATCTTTTGGGTATATGCCCAAGAGAGGTATAGCTGGATCCTCAGGCAGTTCAATGTCCAATTTTCTGAGGAACCTCCAGACTGATTTCCAGAATGGTTTTACCAGTCTGCAATCCCACCAACAATGGAGGAGTGTTCCTCTTTCTCCACATCCTCGCCAGCATCTGCTGTCACCTGAGTTTTTGATCTTAGCCATTCTCACTGGTGTGAGGTGAAATCTCAGGGTTGTTTTGATTTGCATTTCCCTTATGACTAAAGATGTTGAACATTTCTTTAGGTGTTTCTCAGCTATTCGGCATTCCTCAGCTGTGAATTCTTTGTTTAGCTCTGAACCCCATTTTTTAATAGGGTTATTTGTTTCCCTGTGGTCTAACTTCTTGAGTTCTTTGTATATTTTGGATATAAGGCCTCTATCTGTTGTAGGATTGGTAAAGATCTTTTCCCATTCTGTTGGTTGCCGTTTTGTCCAAACCACAGACACCTGTGTCTTTATAAGAGGAACCTTATAACCCACAGAGAGAGAGGGGAGGAGAAGGGGAGGGAGAGGAGAGGGAGAGGCAGAGGGAGAGGGAGAAGGAGGGGAAGGGAAGGGAGAGGAGAGAAGAGAAGAGAGTGGAGTGAAGGGAAGATAAGGAGAGTGGTGGATGAAAAAAAAACTTTATACCTAAACAACATCAAAGAGTTTTATAGAATCATTAGAATTTAGGAAAAGTTGCCTCAACAAGGAATCAACTAAGCAAACACCTTGGTCCCAAACTCCTGACCTGCAGCATGGTATGACAGTAAATTCCTATGGCCTCTGCTATCCAGTGTGTGATACTCTATTATAGTCTCCAACAAGTCAACTATAATGCTCCCTATTACATAGCTTATCACACTTGGCTTTCAGGCTTGATGTTTCATATATCTGGCAAACATGAAGGTGGCCATTACCTCATCACTAGGGGTAATAGGACACAGCTATCCATGGCTTCAGTGTCCCCAGTACCACTACAATTATCACTAGTGGTTTAGAATGAATTTCAGTGGAAGAGAGCACTAGAAAATCAACTTGCGGGAACAGAACTGGATTCTTGGCACTCAAACGGCAGGTACCCTGCGGTCCAGACAAACCCCGGACCTGAAGGGACCTGGTCAAAACCTCCCTGCACACAAATCCCATAAGAGGAAGAGCTAAACCTTCAGAGGGGCAGACATGCCTGGGAAGCCAGAGGAGACTACACTCTGCCCACATTTATGACTCCAGAGGAAAACACCTACTGCCATCTGGGACCGCAGTGCACTGGTCCCCGGGAAAAGACTGAGCAGGTATTCCTGGTTGCAGCCCTCACGGAGAGCGGAAAAAAAAGCCCCCTAGGAGCAACTTCAGCTGCGGGACCACAGGTAACAACAGCTTTTCTGCTCCAAGTGAACTTCCTGGTGAACTCAGGACACAGGCCCACAAGAACAGCTTAAGACCAGTAGACAGGAAAGAATACACGCCTGAAAGCAGAACACTCTGTCCTCATAACTGGTTGAAAGAAAACAGGAAAACAGGCCTACAGCATTCCTAACACACAGGTCTATAGGATAGTCTAGGCACTGTCAGAAATAGCAGAACAAGGTAACACCAGTGACGACCTGGTGGCAAGAGGTAAACGCAGGAACCCAAGCAACACAAACCAAGACTACATGGCATCATCAGAGCCCAATTCTCCCACCAAAGCAAACACTGAATATCCAAACACATCAGAAAAGCAAGATCTAGATTTAAAAATCACATTTGATCATAATGATGGGGGACTTCAAGAAAGACATAATGAACTCCCTTAGAGAAATGCAGGGAAACATAAATAACCAAGTAGAAGCCTATAGAGAGGAATCACAAAAAACCATGAAAGAATTCCAGGAAAACACAATCAAACAGGTAAGGAATTAAAAATGGAAATAGAAGTAATAAAGAAAGCACAAAGGGAGAAAACCCTGGATATAGAAAACCAAAGGAAGAGAAAAGGAATCATAGATACAAGCATCACAAACAGAATACAAGAGATAGAAGAGAGAATCTTAGGAGCAGAAGATTCCATAGAAATCTTCGACACAACTGTCAAAGATAATGTAAAACGGAAAAAGCTACTGGTTCAAAACATACAGGAAATCCAGGACTCAATGAGAAGATCAAAACTAAGGATAATAGGTATAGAAGAGAGTGAAGACTCCCAGCTCAAAGGACCAGTAAATATCTTCAACAAGATCTCTCCTGAGAGACACAGCCAGAATACAGCAAATACAGAGGCGAATGCCAGCAGCAAAGCACTGAACTGAGAACAGGACCCCCATTGAAGGAATCAGAGAAAGAACTGGAAGAGCTTGAAGAGGCTCGAGACCCCATATGAACAACAATGCCAAGCAACAAGAGCTTCCAGGGACTAAGCCACTACCTAAAGTCTATACATGGACTGACCCTGGACTCTACCTCATAGGTAGCAATGAATATCCTAGTAAGATCACCAGTGTAAGGGGAAGCCCTGGGTCCTGCTAAGACTGAACCCCCAGTGAAAGTGATTGTTGGGGGGAGGGCGGCAATGGGGGGAGGATGGGGAGGAGAACACCCATAAAGAAGGGGAGGGGGAGGGGCTAGGGGGATGTTGGCCCGGAAACCGGGAAAGGGAATAACACTCGAAATATAAATAAGAAATACTGAAGTTAATAAAAAAAAGAAAGAAATGAGTATTTACATACTTGACCAAAATAAAGCTGAATCATTTTAGGTAAAAAAAAATCATAGAAGAAAACTTCCCTAACTTAAAGAAAGAGATGCCCATAAACATACAAGGAACCTAGAGAATTCCAAATAGATTGGACCAGAAAAGAAAATCCTCCCATCACATAATAGTCAAAACACCAAATGCACAAAACAAAGAAAGAATATTAAAAGCAGTAAGGGAAAAAGTCAAGCAACATATAAAGGCAGACCTATAAGAATCACACCAGACTTCTCAGCAGACTATGAAAGCCAGAAGATCCTGGACAGATGTCATACAGACCCTAAGAGAACACAAATGCCAGCCCAGGTTACTGTATCCAGCAAAACTCTAAATTAACATAGATGGCGAAACCAAGATATTCCATGACAAAACCAAATTTACACAATATCTTTCTACAAATCCAGCCCTACAAAGGATAGTAAATGGTAAAGCCCAACATAAGGAGGCAAGCTACACCCTAGAAAAAGCAAGAAACTAATCGTCTTAGCAACAAAACAAAGAGAAGAAAAGCACACAAACATAATCTCACATCCAAATACAAATATAACAGGAAGCAACAATCACTATTACTTAATCTCTCTAACATCATTTGACTCAACTCCCCAATAAAAAGACATAGATTAACAAACTGGATATGCAATGAGGACCCTGCATTCTGCTGCCTACCGGAAACACACCTCAGAGACAAAGACAGACACTACCTCAGAGTGAAAGGCTGGAAATCATCTTTCCAAGCAAATGGTCTGAAAAAGCAAGCTTATTGGCCATTCTAATATTGAATAAAATTGATTTTCAACCAAAAGTCATGAAAAAAGATAAGGAAGGACACTTCTTATTCATCAAAGGGAAAACCAGCAAGATGAACTCTCAATCCTAAATATCTATGCTCCAAATAAAAGGACACCTACATACATAAAAGAAACCTTACTAAAACTCAAAGCATACACTGCACCTCACACAATAATGGTAGGAGATTTCAACACCCCACTCTCATCAATGGACAGATCATGGAAACAGAAATTAAACAGAGACATAGACAGACTAAGAGAAGTCATGAACCAAATGGACTTAATAGATATTTATAGAACATTCTACCCCAAAACAAAAGGATATACGTTCTTCTCACCACCTCATGTTACTCTGTCCAAAATTGACCATATAATTGGTCATAAAATAGGCCTCAATTGTTACAGAAAGATAGAAAGAATCCCATGCATCCTATCAGACCACCATGGGCTAAAATAAAGCTGGTCTTCAATAACAATAAGGGAAGAATGCCCACATATACATGGAAATTGAACAATGCTCTACTCAATGATAACCTGGTCAAGGAAGAAATAAAGAAAGAAATTAAAGACTTTTTAGAATTTAATGAAAAGGAAGATACAACATACCCAAACTTATGGGACACAATGAAAGCTGTGCTAAGAAGAAACTCATAGCTCTGAGTGTCTGCAGAAAGAAACAGTAGAGAGCATATATCAGCAGTTTGACAGCACACCTAAAAGCTCTAGAACAAAAAGAAGCAAATACACCCAGGAGGAGTAGAAGGCAGGATATAGTCAAACTCAGAGCTGAAATCAACCAAGTAGAAACAAAAAAAGGACCATACAAAGAATCAACAGAATCAAAAGCGATTCTTCGAGAAAATCAACAAGATAGATAAACCCTTAGCCAGACTAACGAGAGGACCCAGAGAGTGTGTCCAAATTAACAAAATCAGAAATGAAAAGGGAGCCATAACTACAGAATCAGAGGAAATTCAAAAAATCATCAGATCCTACTACAAAAGCCTATATTCAACAAAACTTGAAAATCTGCAGGAAATGGACAAGTTCCTAGACGGATACCAGGTACCAAAGTTGAACCAGGAACAGATAAACCATTTAAACAACCCCATAACTCCTAACGAAATAGCAGCAGTCATTAAAGGTCTCTCAACCAAAAAGAGCCCAGGTCCAGATGGGTTCAATACAGAATACTATCAGACCTTCATAGAAGACCTCATACCAATACTATCCAAACTATTCCCCAAAATTGAAACAGATGGAGCACTACTGAATTCCTTCTGTGAAGCCACAATTACTCTTATACCTAAACCACACAAAGACCCAACAAAGAAAGAGAACTTCAGACCAATTTCCCTTATGAATATGGATGCAAAAATACTCAATAAAATTCTGGCAAACAGAATCCAAGAGCACATCAAAACAATCATCCACCATGATCAAGTAGGCTTCATCCCACGCATGGAGGGATGGTTTAATATACGGAAAACCATCCACGTGATCCATTATATAAACAAACTGAAAGAACAAAACTACATGATCATTTCATTAGATGTTGAGAAACATTTGGCGAAATTCAACACCCCTTTATGATAAAAGTCCTGGAAAGAACAGGAATTCAAGGCCCATACCTAAACATAGTAAAAGCCATATACAGCAAACCAGTAGCTAATATTAAATTAAATGGAGAGAAACTTGAAGCAATCCCACTAAAATCAGGGACTAGACAAGGCTGCCCACTCTCTCCCTACTTATTCAATATAGTTCTTGAACTTCTAGCCAGAACAATCAGACAACAAAAGGAGATCAAAGGGATACATATTGGAAAAGAAGTCAAAATATCACTATTTGCAGATGATATGATAGTATATTTAAGTGATCCCAAAAGTTCCACCAGAGAACTACTAAACCTGATAAACACCTTTAAAAAAGTGGCTGGGTATAAAATTAATTCAAATAAATCAGTAGCCTTCCTCTACACAATAGAGAAACAAGTTGAGAAAGAAATTAGGGAAATGACACCCTTCATAATAGTCCCAAATAATATAAAATACCTCGGTGTGACTATAACCAAGCAAGGGAATGATTTGTATGATAAGAACTTCAAGCCTCTGAAGAAAGAAATTGAAGAAGGTCTCAGAATATGGAAAGATCTCCCATGCTCATGGATTGGCAGGATTAATATAGTAAACATGGCCATTTTTCCAAAAGCAATCTACAGATTCTATGCAATCCCCATTAAAATACCAATCCAATTCTTCAGAGAGATAGACAAAACAATTTGCAAATTCATCTGGAATAACAACACACCCAGGATAGCTAAAACTATCCTCAACAATAAAAGGACTTCAGGGGGAATCACTATCCCTGAACTCAAGCAGTATTACAGAGCAACCGTGATAAAAAAAAAACTGCACGGTATTTGTACAGAGACAGACAGATAGACCAGTGGAATAGAATTGAAGACCCAGAAATGAACCCACACACCTATGGTCACTTGATTTTTGACAAAGGGGCCAAAACCATCCAATGGATAAAAGATAGCATTTTCAGCAAATGGTGCTGGTTCAACTGGAGGTCAGCATGTAGAAGAAGCATGCAGATTGATCCATGCTTATCACCCTGTACAAAGCTTAAGTCCATGTGGATCAAGGACCTCCATGTCAAACCAGATACACTCAAACTGATAGAAGAAAAAGTGGGGAAGAATCTCGAACACATGGGCACTGGAGAAAATTTCCTGAACAAAATACCAATAGCTTATGCTCTAAGATTAAGAATCAACAAATGGGATCTCATAAAGCTACAAAGCTTCTGTAAGGCAAAGGACACTGTTGTTAGGACAAAACAGCAACCAACAGATTGGGGAAAAAATCTTCACCAATCCTACAACTGAGAGAGGGCTTATATCCAAAATATACAAAGAATTCACAAAGTTAGACTGCTTGGAGACAAATAAACTTTGGGGTTCAGTGCTAAACAAAGAATTCACAGATGAGGAATATGAAATGGCTGAAAAGCACCTAAAGAAATGTTCATCATCTTTAGTCATAAGGGAAATGCAAATCAAAAGAACCCTGAGATTCTACCTCACACCAGTCAGAATGGCTAAGATCAAAACTCTGGCGACAGCAGATGCTGGCGAGGATGTGGAAAAAGAGGAACACTCCTCCATTGTTGGTGGGATTGCAGACTGGTACAACCATTCTGGAAATCAGTCTGGAGGTTCCTCAGAAAATTGGACATTGAACTACCTGAGGACCCAGCTATACCTCCCTTGGGCATAGACCCAAAAGATGCCCCAACATAAAAATACACGTGCTCCACTATGTTCATAGCAGCCTTATTTATAACAGCCAGATACTGGAAAGAACCCAGATGCCCCTCAACAGAAGAATGGATCCAGAAAATGTGGTACATCTACACAATGGAATATTACTCAGCTATCAAAATCAATGGCTTTATGAAATTCACAGGCAAATGGATGGAACTAGAAAATATCATCCTGAGTGAGGTAACCCAAGCACAGAAAAACACACATGGTATGCACTCATTGATAAGTGGATATTAGCCTAAATGTTCAAATTACCCAAGATGCACAGAACACATAAAATTCAAGAAAGATGATCAAAATGCGGATGCTTCACTTCTTCTTTAAAAGGGAAACAAGAATACCCTTGGGAGGGGGTAGGGACATAAAGTTTAGAACAGAGAATGATGGAACGGCCATTCAGAGCCTGCCCCACAGGTGGCCCATACATATACAGCCACCAAACTAGATAAGATGGATGAAGCAAAGAAGTGCAGGCTGACAGGAACCAGATGTAGATCTCTCCTGAGAGACACAACCGGAATATGGCAAATACATAGGCGAATGCCAGCAGCAAACCACTGAACTGAGAATGGGACCCCCATTGAAGGAATCAGAAAAAGGACTGGAAGAGCTTGAAGGGGCTCGAGACCCCATATGAACAACAATGCCAACCAACCAGCGCTCCCAGGGACTAAGCCACTACCCAAAGACTATACATGGACTGACCCTGGGCTCCAAATTCATAGGTAGCAATGAATAGCCTAGTAGGGGCACCAGTGGGAGGGAAAACCCTTGCTCCTGACAAGTCTGAACCCCCAGTGAATGGGAATATTGGAGAGAGGGCAGTAATAGGTTGGTGAGAGGAACACCCATATAGAAGGAGAGAGGTAGGTGTTAGGGCAATGTTGGCCTGTAAACCGGGAAAGGGAATAACATTTGAAATTTAAATAAGAAATACCCAGTTTAATAAAGATGGAAAAATGAAAAAAAATTTATGTTAGGAGGCAATGGCCTTGACTCTAAATCAGTATCATATAGCTTCACATTCTGATCCAGAGAGAAAAAGAGAGAGAGAGAGAGAGAGAGAGAGAGAGAGAGACAGAGACAGAGACAGAGACAGAGAGAGACAGAGACAGAGAGGAGAGACAGACACACACAGAGAGACAGAGACAGAGACAGAGACAGAGAGACAGAGACAAAGACAGAGAGAGACAGAGAGCTCCTAAACTTTGGGAACCCCAAACCCACTCACAGTGACACATCTCTTTTAACATACCATGTTTTCTAATTCTTCCCAAGCAGTTCCAGTAAATTGTGATCAACCATTTAAATATATAAGCCTCTGGGAACAGCTCTCATCCAAACCCCAACAGCCACAAAAGATTTGGTGATGCAGTGAGGAAAATGTAGTCACCTGCAGATTTGTAATGACACTCTACAAGATTCATAACACAGGCTGGCATCGCAGTACACTGTCCTATTTTTCAGGAGGCTCAGAAAGGGCAGCTACAAATTTACCAACAGTCTGGACTACACTGTGCAGCTTCATCACAAAACAATAAATGACCTAATCTGGTAGATATACTTACTGCCAGCTCCTTTGCTGACAGCATTTGTGACTTTTGGAAATAAGGAATTCATAGGGGAATACCCTTCACAGAACACAAGATGTGGTTAATTGTGTTTGCAAATTGAATACTCAAAGAATAGGCGCTCTGCTAGTGAACAAAACCTTGCCTTCATTAAACGGGAAATTCTGGTTGACCTTAGGTTAACTTTCATTTCTCATTTTTATCAACTAGTGGGCAACAATAGGTATCAATATAGTATTTTGAGAAGCTTATGCAAGTACTAAAGATAATTTTGTTAGATCAAGGAGATCTTTGAAATCCTTGTAACTCTATGTGTCATATTTAGTACGGCTATTCGAATATCGGTTACTATTAGGGAACTGAAGCAGTATGGCCAAGAGAGCAACATTATGGAGTTTAGTTCTAGAGAAATAACATTTGTGTTACACCTTACATATACATAAGGATATGTATATAATATATTATACATGTAATATAAATATAATATAAATCAGGATATACATATATACATATATATATATATACTTAGCTGACTGTGGAAGAGAATAAAAGGAAAGTTATATGGAAGGAGAGTATAATTTTAACAATGTATGCCTTTTAATCAAATGTAAAATTAGATGCAATTGGCAAGGAATATGGGACATGCCTATAATAACAACTGACAAACAAAAAAAGGAGAAATTTGAAGTCAAGACCTATCTAATGTGCACACACCTGCACACTCTCTATCAACAAAAATAAGGAAAATAAAAATTAAAAATTAAAGAACAAATAATTAATGTGATCAATTAAGTTACAGTAATTGACATCTTTCTCCATTCTGTTAAGGTTGAATTGTTGATGAATTATGTGAATGACACTTAAGAGATCTTTGTCCTATAATGTATTTTCCTTTAGCATCCTCTTTTTACCTTTTAGATGATTTATTTTATATCCAAACTGCATCCCACTCTCCCAGTCCTGCTCTCCCACCTTGCCCTACCCCTATCTACTCCTCCTCCATTTCTCTTCAGAAAAAGACACGCCTGGTTATGCATCTTCTCTGTTATTATGATTAGACAAGGCGACCCAGTAGGAGAAAAGAGTCCCAAAGCTATCAAGAGTCAGAGACAGCTCCTGCCTAAGTCAGTGGCATGCAGGTTCCTTGGATGGCAGTGCAGTTCTGTGAATCACTATAGGCTCAGGTTAGTTGATCTTGTGTGTTTTCTTATGGTGTCCTTGGCCCCTCTGGACCCCTCTGGACCCCTCTGGAAATCATGCCTGGTTACAGGAGATGACTGGTTCAGGCTCCATGTCCCCCATTGCATGGAGACTTAGCTAGAATCACCTTTATCACTCTAGGTTTCTATTTTCTTGTTCATCTCAGAGATGCCCCTCGATTTCCTTTGGAATCTAGGTAGAACCTACCACCAGGAAATCAGGGTAAGAGTACAAAAGTTATTAAACACTGTATTTCACCAGAGTTTACCCCCATCTTCCTATGGTATCTATGGTATCTTTGTTCTCTATGTGTGACCATAACCACAGCAATGACTAAAATGCTTATCAAACACGCATAGAGCTACCACTGGGCTCTGAGGTGAACCATCTCTACCCTTCGTAAAGATAAGTGAAGTAGTAACTGCTTTTTGTCACCACAGCCCCTGCTAATTCTGTGTGTATCTCTACAGTCTTTTAACTCTTACCAGTTAGCCCTTATGTATTCTGGGAACACATTAATTGGCAAACATTGTGGTTGCTAAATATATTTTGTGATTCCATAATGATACTAGTGTTCGTGTAGCAATAAAATTATTTTAATTATCTAGATTTTCGAGTCCGGTTGCATCAGATACTGCTGTGAAATGTGGTGTTTTTTGTTTTTTGTTTTTTGTTTTTTACAGTAGTGCTAATTAGCAGCAAGAGGGTTCTGAAGGACAGGTAACATTTCTCAAGAACAGATGGATGCAGGTTAATAGTATAATGAATATTATGTTTTACAGCCAAGTCAGTAAACTTGTACAAAAGTTCTGTATTTGCACAAAAATTTCTATCAATATATTTAACTAAGTACATATCATAAATAAATGTGACAAAATAAATTATATCGGAATGATAACAGGGAATGACAGATATCTTGAAAATTTTATTTTTTTTAAACTTGGGAAAACATCTGTGCTAATTTGAATAAAATTGTTTCTCATAGGCTCATACATTTTGAACAATTAGTACCCGATTGATGGAACTATTTCAGGGAGGGGCATAGGGATGCAGTCTTGTTAGAGGATTTGTGTCACAGGAAATAGGCTTTGAGTACCTAAAGACTGGTGCAGTTTCCAGTCGTGTCTTTTCTGTGCATAGGATTCAGGTTTTAAGCTCTCAGGTGGCTACTCTAGCCCCCATGTCTGCCTGCTGCCTGTTGTTTTACTATTGCCATCAGTATCTAGTAAGACAAAAATCAGTTAATTAATTGATGCCCTTTGAATTTCCTTTACTCCTATGCTGCTGCAGGTTGATAGCAATCTATTTTACAAGTGCATAAGTGTTGCTGTAGTCAAGTATAACTCGTTAAGAAACTATACAAACAGTGTGCTTTCTCTACGTTTTATTTTCCTTTAAGGGAAGGAAAATATGAAAAAAAGGAGAAACTTTCAGAATATTATGCCGAGTTAATGACTACCACTTACCATTTGATGACCATGGCCTTTTTCATAGACCCAAGACATCCACTGAGAAGCAAGTCTTCACCACAAATACTTACCTCCCATTCTGCTCTCTGAGGTCACAACATAACCCTGTTGAAATACAGTCTGAATGGATTAAAATAATCTTCACATTTGAGGCCAAAGACTCAGTTCATATAGTCTCTCAGAAGACTTTGTCTTTGTCTCTCTCTTTCTCTGTCTCTCTCTGTCTTTCTGTGTGGCTCTCTGCCTCCCTGTCTCTCTCTGTCTCTCTGCCTCTCTGTCTCTGTCTCTGTCTCTCTGTCTCTCTGTCTTTCTGTCTCTCTGTCTCTCTGTTTCTGTCTCTGTCTCTCTGTCTCTCTGTCTCTTTCTCTCTCTGTCTCTCTCTCTGTCTTTGTCTCTCTCTCTCTCATACATACACACATAAGGCACGGAGAAGACAGAAGGACAGAGAGAGAGAAAGAGAGAGAGAGAGAGAGAGAGAGAGAGAGAGAGAGAGGTCTCTCAGAAGAAAGGTATACAGTGGCATTGGAGACTCTTCCTTGTAAGTGAGAAATCCTCTTATTTCATTCCATAATATGGAAAAGTCACTCTAACAAACTTGTCAGCTTTAGCCAACCTCTGTTTATATGTCTCAGTGAAGAGATGATTCAAAGAAATCTCTGAAACCTGTGATAAAAGGCTACTAAAAAAAAGGGATCTATCATCAAGCATTTTCTTCTAGAAATTGGGAATGAGAATGAACTATTATTTGCAGTACATTTTTAATAGTGTTTTGAGTAGCTTTGCTATTTTTCCTATGGGAATATGAGAATCAGGCATGTTCTAAAAGAGCAATCTTTCACTTATGTAATAGGTGTCTGCAAATTGAATTTGAATGGGACAACGTGAGAGCAAATTCAGGTAGTGCTATCAAGGGGTCTTTTTAAAGAAAGAAACAAAACCCCTAAAATCATAACAAAAACTAACTAAATAAACAAACAAAATCCATAGACATTAGCCCTCAGTAGTCCATGACCACACAATGAAAATGGTATTTTCTCTGTTACAGGCCACAGATCTCACCCACTATCCTTTTCCCCACCTTACATAGTGAATGTGGCTCTGTTAGAACAATAGTTCATGATTTTATTGGGGTTGAAATTTCTCAGGTTCTACCCCAAGCCTCTCCTCTAACTCTCTCTGTATTTGTTTCTCTGTCTTGTCTGTCTGTCTCTGTCTTCGTCTCTCTCTTTCTCTGTCTCTGTGTCTCTGTGTTTCTGTCTCTGTCTCTTTGTCTGTCTCTCTGTCCTGTCTGTCTGTCTCTTTGTCTGTCTGTCTGTCTGTCTATCTCTCTCTCACACACACAGACACACAGACACACAGACACACACACACACAGACACACACACACAGGCAGGGAGAAGACAGAGAGAGAGAGAAAGAGAGAGAGAGAGAGACAGAGACAGAGAGAGACAGAGAGAGACAGAGAGAGACAGAGAGAGAGAGAGAGTGCTTTACCAAGCATAGAATTCTTATTCTCCACAGTTTAAGAGTAGGTTTTTGATTTGTTTGTTCACTCATTTCTTTTAGCATTTGAGTATAACACCCAGCTGTCTCCCACCTTGACAAGATTTCTGCTTCTAAATCTACTAGTAATGCTGTACGAAATTCTTTTTCTCCTGACTTCAACATTCACTCCGTCTTTAACTTTTGATCATGAGTCTTGGTGAATATGCCTTTATATGTCTTTGTGTTTCATCCGTTTGAGGTTTCTGTTCTGTGAATCTAAATGTCTGTTTTCATTTCTCCAGATTTTGGAAGGGTTTATGATTCTTTAATTATCTCCCCTTTCTTGGTCTATTTGAGACTTATGTGTATGTAATAATTTATTTTACAGTGTGCTATAAACAATAGACACATTATTCATTCTCTTTCTTTTATTTTTTGTATCTCCATCCCCCTTCGCTTCTAGAAAATTTCAAACAATCTGCCTTTGAGCTCACTGACTATTTGAGCTGCTTGAAATCACTATTGAATATGCTGACATATTTTTAGGTCAGCCCTTATGTTTGCAGCTCCAGAATGTATGTGATTCTTTTGTATAGTTTCTTTTCTTTAATAACTACTTTTCATTTAAATATATTCTTCTCCCATATAATAAAAACCATCTAGTCTCCCCTTCTTTCACTCCTCCTAGAATACCTCACTTCCTCTCTATCCAGATTCACTCACATCTCTTCCTCTTTGGAGAAGTCAGTCCTCCAAAGATGACAGACAAAACTTTAGTTTCTCCTCTCCTACATTTATTGATTATTATCTTTACTTATAGATTGCCCTATTACAATGGTAACTTTTATGCTTATTTCACTTTATTGACATGGAACACAGACAGGTCTTTTGATTTTGAACTTTGTTTGTTTGTTTGTGACACTGAAGTGGCTGAAACTACATCTCCCAAACAGCAGCAAAACCAAATGGCTAAATAAGCAATGTCCTACAATGTCCTGTGTTCCTAAGCTGTCATATGTGGTAGGCTAGGTATATTACATATCTTCTCATAATATATTGTATTATGATGATAAGTATTAATGAATATTTACTTACACAGTAATGAGTTCTGTTATAAAATATCCTATATGCTTTGATTGTATGCATCCTGCACTACTTACATAATTTTAAGTGGCAATGCTACTTCATCACCAGCTGAGCATCTGTGGCTGCCTGTGTTCTCTTGTAACTCCCTGAACTTCTTTAATATGTACATGTGGAATTCTTATTCAGGGAGTTTTAAATGTCTGTCCTTTTATATCAATTACTAGTGCTTTCTATACCTTTTACCCTTTTTCATCCATGTGTTTACTCACAAATCCCATAGCTTTGCATTGATACCTGGATTTGCAGATCTAAGGACCAGTTCCAGTCTACAGAACAGCCTACCCATAGATTATAAGTTGGTACACAGGGACAAGATGAATACTGATGGTAAAGAGCATGACATAGTATCTGATCATGTAGGGCCTGAACTAGAACTGGAGCAGGCTTGGGTATGTGGTCTACAGAAAAGCTGGGCACTGTTTTCTCCAGACAGAAGATCTCTATCTTCAATACCTTAACTCGACTGCTTCCACTTAACTTGAAATTAAGCAAATGTATTTCTCAGTAGTTCCGTTCCAACATTTGCTGAGAATCATGCCTAGTACCTGGAGTCACAACTGCTCACAGACTGCAGTGAAAAGAGATGGGACCCATCTAAGCAAGGCAGCAAGACTCCATCTAAAGAGACGGAACACGAGTCGTCTGCCAGCTGACAATGAACTGACGAGGAAAAGCATACGACTTGGGAAACAGGGATAAAATCTGAAGTTGGACTCTCTCATAGCCTGACCAGGTTATTCCGGATTGGCCCTTCTTTTTGTCTAAACAAACCTTCATAAGCGTTAAAGCAATGCCACGGTTTTAATGTCTCCCCCCAAAGAATCTCATTTACTTCTGATTGTTCATGAATAAAACCAATATTATTGTGACCACTAGAGAAATTTTGAGAAGATTTAAGTGTATATACAAACTCTATGTTAAAAAATAAAAACCTATTCTCCATTGGAAAGAACTAATATGTGATTTATGAGTGGCTTTCCATTGCAGACAGTTTATGGGCTGTGAGGGCATGTGTCATGTCTCTTCTCAATGCAAAAAGCCTATCTGCCACTGACCCATCCAGGCCCAGTGCATGGTGCCACCATCTCTTGAGTCCATATGAGCAATGGTCCTGCTGGTTTCTTTTCCTGGACCCACAAGCAATCTTGAGGATGGGCCCATGACCAGCAATAGATTGCCAACACAAAACAAACCAAAGGCTTCTTCGAAGGTTCTTCGTTTTGTAATCTTTTGTCAGGGCATTTTTAAAAAATATATATTTATCTTGCATCCTTTTGCATATTTATTATGATTTCTCGTTTTCAGTTTTTATGGGGTTCATGTGGGTGTGAACTTGTCTGTCTATATGTGCATCATGTGCTTTCTCTTTGTTTTTGTTTCTTTTTCCCCTTGTTTGTTTTGTCTTATTCTGGTCATTTTATTTCTGTTTTATCTTATTTTTTATTATTATCACTTAATTGAATGTTTGTTTTGCAAGGAGAGAGGATAAGGGCGTGGTTCATTATAGGAAGGGAGATAGGAATGAACTATGAACTGTGGGGAGGGATGGCCATAATGAGAATATATTATATGAAAAATATTTTTCAATATAAGAAAAATTTTGTAATATAAGAAAGATATATTGGCATTTACAATGATATACAAAATACGTATGTATATGTGACCCTGTGTCCCCTCTAGAGTGGTGTGTAGCTACTCAGACATAGGGAAGGTGACCATAGTACTTTTTGCCATCTTGATCTTGAACTTTTCTTTCTTGTTCTATTTGACTCAAACAATATGCTTTAGAAGAATGCCATGATTGATATTTTAAAACAAGCAAACAACAACAACAAAACAACTCTGAAATCTTACCCTAGCTGGATCTATACTTATTTTTTTAGTGAAGGAATTTATTTTCTCACACCATATGTATTACTCTGGGTATTCCTAGTTAAATGTTGTAGTACCAGAAAAATACAGTCTATCTTCACAGCTTTGTGTATTCAGCTGTTGATCATATGAAATATGACACGATATCCATGGCTATACAAATCTTATGCTCTCCTGCTGCACATAAACATAAACTTAAATAGGGGCTGTGCTTCAAGATTGTTTAGTTGTCATGACTATAACAAGGACACATTATTGTTTAGCCAATGAAAGACTCTGTGCATTTTACCTATTTCTTTAATAACTGTACTACATGATCATCTGCTTTCTTTTTCAGGAACTTCTGGGTTTATGAAAGGAAATGAGAACCTTAAACAACATCACTATGTTATAGGTTTGATTCAGGATTGCCAACTACTTCTAATCTACAGGATTTTGAGCCTTAAGGACTTGAGACATCCACTAAAGGAAAGTACCTTGAGTGACTCTCCCTGGCTAACCATTCAAAGGAGAACTCTACCACCTCTGGAGACTTGCCTCAATCTGAAAAAGTTGTTTTTCTCTTCTTTCTATATAACTAATGCTCATTTCTTCCTTTGCAGTCAAATCCCTGGCAGCTTGGCTGCACTAGGAAAAATAGGCATCTTTCAAGGGAAGGAACAGCTCCAAGAATGAAAGATCCCATAAGCACCCTGAAGAGGACAATTGAATCGAAAACTGGTTTTGTTTTCGAACAACACGGACTTTCCTGAGAATCATTTATTTTCTGTCCATTAAAAGTTAAATGTTGCTGGGGTTCTGCTCTTTCACTGCCAATCCAGGGATGTGAGTAGCCCAAGACTGCCAGGAGAATGGTTTTAAAAGACAAAAGAAAGGGGTACATTCAGAATTTCCCAGATATCACCTCTTATCTCCATCTTGCACAATTTATTATTAAAGTCCTGCTAGTCAAAATTGGTTTCTTTCTGCCTCTGTATTTTTATATTCCAAGCCCTTTTCAAAACCCTTCACAAATATTAACTTCTTTATGATTCCTGGAAGTAGAAGTCATCTCTATTATCACCAATACCTCCTCGGATTTTTTTCTGTTGGCCCTTATGGCATTTATTACTCTCACTCCTAAACTTCAATAACAGACCCATGTACTTTTCTCTCCTGCTTGGGCTGTGCTCTTTGCCAGCAGATGTTACACATGGCTCGAGGGTGGCCTAATGGGAATACATGTCGAGCTCTTCCACAATTTTGGACAAGCTCCTCAAATTCTTTTAAGGTCAGTTTTTCAGAAGAGTAGAGATAAATATCAAAGAAAGGTTGGACATTTCAAGCAAACTTTTAATATTGAGAATAAAATACAAATAACCATAATGGAATATAAAATTGATACAGTATGAAAGTCACAATGTAAAAAATCTTAAGAATAGCAATAAAGGATTTTATGATGTTTATGTTTAGCACCTCATAGGATCTGCCTCTGATACACCTTGTTTCAAAAGTCTAAAGAATTATTTACCATGCAAACGACTTTTATAGAACTTTTAAAATTCACATAACCTGCCTATTGCTTTATTTTTAATGTATTTTAAAAGATAGGTTAGACTGTAAGAATTAACATTCAGAAAGTTTGAGAATCTTGTCCAAGGACAAATGCTAACTCAGTTGTCATAGGAATGGGCCAGGAACTGAATCCCACCAACTCTTACCTCTGCTGATTGCTGTTACCAATCAGAAGTAGCAAATACGAAATTCATGCTAAACCATGAGTGTGCTACTCTGCTTCAGATGGATCATTTGAAACTGTGCTTTCCCTTTATGTCCCTTCATTAGTAATAATGCTCATAGTAATACTATTATGTATTTATTGTGCAGGACATGCAAGAAATAAATTCCATTGCAAGCCTCCGAATGCCTGCCTCAAACATCAGCAAGTATTCTATTACTAACCTTGACAACATGAATAATCTTCTATCATTTTAGAGCAGAGCTTGACAGTAGAAATTGCTGGAATTTATTCACTAACACCTATTAATTCTTTCATTGCCTTGGTTTAATAATTTACTTCCTTTATTCTACCTAAAAATTTACTTCTCATAATACCACACTAAACCTTGTATCCCATTGTTACTAGAGTACTGTACTTGCTAGTGATTAAATGTCAGGGAAGAAAGGGAGACTCTTTTTTCTTTTCTGGAGTACTTTCAATTTCTAATCTCCTTTTCTTTACCCTATCATTTATTCCCTTCTCTACTTACTCTTTGTTTTGTTGGAAAATTAACCAAAGTTCATAAGCAAACACCCAGCATTATGTGTTAGAATGAGAATCATCAAGAGGCTTCAAAGAGTTTTACAATTACATTAGATTTTGATTTGCAGTAATATAGATTTTGTTTTTATTTCTATGTTTTCAAAAGTGTAAAAATATTTGAAGAGCAATGCCATAAATATACAATGAGCAAAACATGACTGACTAATCATGCTTATTTATGCATGAAAACTTCCTTTTAATCAAATTATACATGGAATTCAATCCACCCATAGCAAATATTATTCATTCATATATCTCTTGGTAACAGTCTTTTTAAAGTAAGTGTTCCATAGAATCTTCTTATATTGTAAAAATCCAAGCATCCTTGACAAAGCTTTAAAACACAAAACATCTTATTATAAAATGTACCTACAAAAATTCATGGCCATGATTGAACTAAGCATGTTACCCTTTGATCCATAATCTCCTGATCATTTAAACTCAAACTTTACCAACATGGAGTAGGTCAATTGCTGACACATTTCACAGCATACTTTAAAAGGGCAAGGCTCTTCTGGTTTCTCCACAAAAACTCGTTTAGCACATTGTAAAGTTACTTGGTTATCAATTTTACTTCAAATATATGGTTAATCTGTGATACTGAATTCATTATTTTACAATTTAACACATCTATGACTATCCAGGTTTAAGATTTACATGATGCCCCACTTCTATGGATTCTTCAAAAGTATTTAAATATATCTGATACCTCTCATTAGTATCTATTTAGTCCATCATGTAGAAATTTCTACTGGGTTGTCTGCTACTAATCCTTTCTCCTGTGTTTCCTAGAAACCAGCCTATGCAGACATAGTCGCTAAGACATATAATAGACAAAACTATTTTGAGACTGTAACTTATTACAACCTGTAGGATTTATCTAAGTAACCTAAACTTTAATGACTTTAAATAAATACTTATTAATGCTCATGGGTATTTGAGTGAATTGAATGATTGATTTTGGAATCTTGACCAGGTACACTCATGTTATTCTCTCAATTCTGTGTTAGCCAATATGTTGTGGCTGGGATCACTTATATCTGGGTATCAGCAGATATGTGCCTAATCTAGTATAGAAATGTTAGGAAATGTAGCTGTGATTCTTATGTTTCATTGTTTAGCAGAAAATTTGGGGAAAAATGCTAGAAAGAAAGTCAAAGTAACAGGAGTGCCAGATTCAAAATACAAGTGGCTTTTTTACATCCTTACAAACAAATATTTACAAAGAAGTCCACAAATAGTATTTGATTGATTTGTAAACATGTCTTTGCCATATGTGTGCAGAAATATCCTTGATCTGGGCAATATTATGACATCACTTGATCAATATGGTATATCAAAAAGCCTTATTGTTCTTGCTTATTCTCTTGGAGTCTTGTATTACCAGGCTAAAAGGAAAACTTTCTGTACAGCTTAGTCTAGGATAAATTCTCAAGACACTGGCTGAGAACTCTTAAACATCTGAGCTTCCAAATCAAATGAATTCATCTCCATAAAATACTTTGAGCCAGACCAGCACAGAACCACAGAATAAACCATCTGAATGAAATCAACTTCCTGTCTTACAGAACTAGAAATTAATCGAAGTCAATAGTTCTTGAAATGATTTCTTATCTGTCAAACATATCAATTGTCTGTTGACAATTGAAATATTTATTACCTACTATGTTTAAAATACCCCACTGATGGAGTCAAACTATATGAGTGTTTCTGGAATAAGTGAGTAAGGGTAAATGCACCAAAATAGTCAGAAGGGATTATTAAAACCATGCACGGAATCAATCTACTGGGATGTATTTAATAATAAAGAAACAAATTATAAGAAACTAGAGTCAAACAAAGTTTATATTTTTAAGTAAATATTGGGATACCTCATTTTATAATCTTATCTCAGTCAACTGTCTGACCTCAGTGTTACATTGCTGATATGTGGACTCCAGCCTCATTCCAAGTTCCTGTTTTCTCAAATCTTGTGCTCTTGATTTCTCAAAACTCTTCTCTGTGACTCCTGAGGAAATTATACCATTTATTTACCTTTCTTTTCTCTCAGTAAGAAATTAGACATATTTTCCCAGAATCCACGGCCAAAACCTTATAGCCATTTCAGATCATTAGAGTTCTGTTTTCTTGCACTTCCGAGTTATCTAAACCAGTCACTCTTCAAATCATCCTTCATATTGAATAAAAGACTTAAATTCTACTTCTAATTGTTTTTATGTCTTTCAACCCTGATAAATCCAAATACAATGTATATTCATGTGTGTGTTTCTTTACTTTGTAGCACATTGATTTTAGATACCAGTTCAGTAACATACACACACACACACACACCACACACACATACACACACACCACACACACACACACACACATACACATACACACACACACATACACACACACCCCACACACACACACATACACACATACACACACACACGCGCACGCGCGCACCCGTAGAGAGAGTGAGAAAGAGAGAGAGAGAGAGAGAGAGAGAGAGAAAAGTTTTAAAATTATTTAGAAATATATAGCTTATTATTTAAAGAATAAATTTTATGTTGGTACCAATTAGAGATGTATTGTTTCTTTGGTATTATTTTTATACTGACAAGGATAGACAGATTAATTACTGGTTTTTCTAATTATATCTAAATAGTTATAATTATCATCAGATATATCTTACATGTAGCCCAGTGATCTCTGAATTAATGGCTCAAGAAAATATCGTTGTTGACATTTTTTGCAGTTGATTTGTGAGAAAATGAGCAAACATAGTAAAGAGTTCTGTCCTGAATTAAAATAGAAAAATCATACTTATGCAGCTCTGTTGGTGAGAGTTCATGGGTATAGTTTCTGACATGTCTAGAAGAAACAGATTTACAGCAAACTCCATGATCCAATGGCTCTTACAGTCTTTCTAGACGTCTTCCCCAATGATTCCTGAGCTTTATGTACATGAGTTATGCTGTAGATGTATCTGTTTGACATACATACACAAACACACACATACATACCACATGCAATGAAAATTAATGAAATGGAGGCCATGACTCTGAGAAGGAGCAAAAAGAGAAATACATGGGAAGGTTTGGAGGGAGGAAATGGAAACCGGAAATGATGTAACTATTATAATCTCAAAAATAAAAATATTTACCAAGAATAAAGGAAGACAATTATATTAAAATAATGTGGAAGTCAGAGCTTTTATCTCTTATTCTACTGTTCATCATAATTCATACTTCCTTTACAGTATAAGAAAATAGAGAAAAGAATGATAAAGTCACTAGTCTAGTATTGTTTCAGAATAAGTCTGTGATGATGTCATTAATAGCTAATTTTATGTCAAACAGGTCCTGGATTGCCCAAACATCATTTAGCTATGTGTGTCAGAGGTTTTATCTCTTAGGATTAAAAGTAAAACAAAACTGTATCACCATCATGGATGCTATTTATCTAGTCAGTTAGAGGCATGAATAAACAGGATGATTGAAGATATATTTTCTACCATGTAGAAGAATTTTAATCCAACAAAATGGCTGCTCTGGCAAGAGATCACACCAAAGACCTTCTAGGTCTATAGGATCAGGCTGAAATGCTGACACCCCTTGTATTACAGACATGACCTTAGTATATTGTTAATCCTTAACAATAAAAGTAAGGTTAGTTTGGAGAAGAAAGCAGCCATGCTTGAAATGATATCTAATTGAAGGGCAGAAAAAATAATGAATCAGAGAAAGATTTGATAAAATGACTCAGAGATAAATATTCCCAGCTTTCATGAGAACAAACCTGAAAAGGAGGTAACTTAAGAGAGAAGCACTATCTTAAGAAGGTAACTTAAGAGAGGTGGGAGGGAGAGAGAGACTGAGAGAGGGGGCAGTTTGACTGGGATAGTTATATGGTTACATTACAAGCCAGACACAGATGGAGACAGGGTGAACCAGATAAGAAGGGGACAGAAGTTAAGAACAGATTGACGGAGTTAGTTTGATGCCAAGCAGAACAATTCAGTGAGAAGCTAAAAGAAACCAGTTTGAATCATTCAGCTTAGAAAGGAGTTTGAGCCAGAAAAAAAAATTAGTTGGACCAGGCAGCCAGAGTTTGGAAAGGACGAGAAAGGGTGAGCTTATTCTGCAGTATGCTTCCAAAAAGCCAAATACATCAAGTGACTAAAAGTTACTTTCACAATACCTGATGGACTGAGCCAGCCCATCCTCTTTCTCCTAATTCTGATCTCAGAGACTTGTAAGATCTTCCTTTCCAGGTCTGGATTTTCTAAACCAATCCTTATAGTAAACATAACCTCAAACATATTCTATAAACTCTTTTTCTTTGTGGAATCATAAATCACACCAAGTCTTTCCTCACGGTGATGTAAAAGGAACTACTAAGCAAGCTAAGCATGCCAAGATGATCTCTGTTGCCAAAAAGATTAAAAGTGACTAGCCTGTAACATTAAAATTTAGCTTTTAAGGTTTTTTTGAAATGTATCCCTTTGAAATATACATGAAATATTCAACAAGTATGTAAAAGAAACAAGGTTGTTACTCTAGAAGACCAAAAATGCAATTTACATTTTCCTCATGTGCATTAGAAAGGCTTGAACAAGTGATTAGAATCAACATGCATCCTTAAATTCAGATAATTGCCAAACTCAGCAAAGACGGTTTTATCATTTATCAAAAATTTGAGTGTTCATTTAGTATTGATAAAATGGGCTGTAACAATCCCCCATGTGATGTCAGAACAATCATTTCCTTTTTAACATAAGAAGAAATAAAAATTAGAAAAACTAGGGAACTGGAACTGATAACTTCCCTCTTATCTTTTTTACAACTAATAAAATTTTTAAAGATAATGTATGGGATTTACTATGCACGTGTACAACGTTTCTATTAAGAAAAACAGCCACACAAAAAAAACCAGAAGGTCCCAAGCAAGCTTCTGAAGGAGGAAAGCAGTCAATAGTCTCACCCAGCTAGCTATACGTCCTATGAACCCAAACAATATCCAGACTGGCACAATAACTCTAGGTACACATTACTGGCCCTTGTACCTTGATAGTAAACAATAGTTCTCTAATTGGACGTAAAACCTATCCAACAAGAGGGAAACATGGAAACATGCCTAATTCTGGAAACATAGCCAACTATACCGGGCTGGTGAAGTCATAGATCTTGAAGAAGAATCTACAACCACCACTTTAATAAACAAGTATAATCCCTAACTATATTCTGAATATCTGTCCTTATAGACACTGATGAGTATTATACTTACAATTTATCAATGAGACTTCTCTTTGTACAGACGGAGGCCACTACATAGAAGCACATCAATCAACATGAAGTTTAGAGTCTAGACTCAATGGATCCATGTACAAAATATCGCCAAACCTAAGGCGTAGGAAATACTGTAGAAGATGGGAAGGAAAGATGGTAAAAGTCAGAGGATCAAACTCTTATGCTATGATATTGTGTCTCCTAAGAATCTCAGAATTTCTACTCATGAATTCTGACCAAAGTAAGCATGGTCTGAATTAAGACAACAATACTAGACATGTGCCCGTGAGACCTAAACCCTACACAAAGAACTACACCCCAAACCCAGCAATATTCAATACACTTGACTCTATGGATTTTAACAAGTGCACAGTAGCACCATTATAACCTCTCGCAAAGTTGGTTCACTGCTCTATCAAGTGCCCTGCCATTGCAGTTATTACCAGGGTTGCCAAACAAGATTGCAGTGCCCATTGGTCGGTAAAGGGTGCAGAGAGATAAATCACTCCTCAGATGGTTTCAGGAAACAGCGTCTGCTTGACTGCGCATGAGCAACTTCTTATAGTGAAAGCCTATCAATGTCCTGCTGTAACGGCTTAGCACAGTAGCCTTAATTGGAGAGCGAGTACTCATACCACCCGGATCTCTATGAGGAAAGAATATAAAACAGAAAAGGACACTTGAAAAAAATGCCCACAGACCAGCAGGCCAGCTGCAGGCTATTCAAATTACTTCAGAATCCTGACTTCTGAGAATACTCAGGAACATAGCATGCCGTGCTTATTCTGAGAAGTGCAGTGTGCAGGTAGGCTGACTGCCAGGCCGTGCCTGCATTTGCTTCTATCCCAACTGCTCTATCTAAATTTCCTTTTCTTCACACCACCTTGGCCACCAGGATTTGGGTATTGTTGTTCATGTTATTTAATTACACTTTTCCTAGAATGTTATGTGTTTGTATCATACAGTTTTTCAGAAGTTTCTTTGACTTACAGATATACACTTCAATTCTTGCTTATCTTTTCATAGCTTGATTGCTTATTTCTTTAGCACTAAATATCAACGTGAGTCTGTATATGATATACTTTACACACACACATATGAAAAAAGCTACACACAAACATGCACAAATACACACTCAGAGAATGGATTGTATCATCTTACCAACAGATTTATTTACTGAAATATTAACTCCTTTTACCTCAGAATGTCATACTTGTAGATGAAACTTTTGAAGAGATAGGTTAAAATGACATAATTAGACTAGGCTCTATCCCTATATAAACAATGATTAAAGAAATTAGATCACAAACATGAACAGAATCCAGATGCTTTGAAGGCAGATAAAGTATGAGAAAACTGATTATCTCGCCAACTTATCAGAGAAGCTGAGTGATTTCTAAATCCCATGAAGGCATTGTAATAAGGCAGAAGCTGGTAAACCCTGTGGTTGAATTAGAGAAAAGCTGGAAGAAGCTGAAGAGGAGAGAGATCCTCTGGGAAGACCAGCAGTCTCAACTAATCTAGATACCCCAAGATCTCTCAAACACTGAGCCACCAACCAGGCAGCTGGTTATGAGGTTGATATGAGGCTCCCGACAGCTGATATGAGGCTCCCGACACATACATAGCAGAGGACTTTGGGGTCTGAACTCAATCAGAGAAGGCACACTAACCCTAAAGAGACTGGAGGCTCTAGGAATGAGGAGGTCTGGTGGGGTGTATTGGGGAGTGGGGAAATTCTCTTGGAGACACGTGGGGGCAGGGAGGAGGTATGGAATAGTCAGAGGGTGGACCCAGGAGGGGGATAAAGTCTGGACTGTAAAAAAAGATTAAAAAACCAAATAAATTTTTTAAAAAAGAAAAATGTCAAGAAAATGATAAAAAAGAAATTATGTAAAGAAAATATTTCCTGTTTTCTACATCTCAAGTGTGAGCAGCTGGCAAAAATAGTACGCAGAAAATAGTCCGTACTAGTGATTCACTTTTTCCTCATAAACCATTTCTAGATCAGCTAAATGGAATGCTATTGTTGTTGAATTCCAAGACATAAGACTCTAGGACTAAACTCAAGGTAATAGAAGATCCAGTAACAAAACTTTTACCACAAACAATTGTCTTGTTGCATAATAGTAAAAAGGTTACAGATTAGTTAAGCCATCAAAACTATATTATAACTATATATTTGGGGGAAACTGAGAAAAATTTTGAACAGTGAACATAGTATGCAGAAGTAGGCTTGGAATTTCTGTTTGGTGCCTTGCATTTCATAGTGCAAAAATAAGAGAATAATTTCACTGGGCTAAGATTACATTAGACGTTTTTCAATAACTAAAATCTTCCATACACCAAAGAAAAATAATTATTGTCAAAACAAAAAGAGAAAACACAATAGCTATCCACAAGAAAAGTGCAATCAAGAAAGCCAACGAGAACTATGGAAATGGTTTGATGAGGAAAGGGTTGTCATGAGAGCATGAGGAGTTGAGGTGAAATCCCCAGAAACGTAATAAAAGTGTGATATCATAAATATTGCTGTGATCCTACACCAAGTTACGACACTGAGACAGGTGAATTCCGGTAAGCTCATGTCAACCTAGCCTGGGTTACATAGTGGCAATCAACAAAAAGCCTGATTCAAACATGGTGTGAGACAAATTACTAACAACCAATTTTCTTCTGACTTCCACACATGAACTTTGGAACATACTCACACTATGAATTCACACATAACACAACACAATACACATGTCATATACACAAACATAGACACAGAAAAAGGTAACAAGAAAAGAACAGAAAACTAAAAAGGTTGAGCCAATGCTTGTCTGTTATTAATATTAATTCACTTAAAGTAGGAAAACTTCAACGATTAAGTTGTTACACCTAGAATAAAGCTATTGATTAAAACAAATGCTTATGGCTTAAAGGTTACTAAGAAGGTGATGTGATAAGGGTCAGACACAAGGCATTGATTTATAACACTTGCGACTCAGTTTATGCTCCATATCTTAATGTGCAGTCTGATAGAAACTCTGATTGGAAAAAGGAACACAGACACAGAGAGGGTGACTATCTTAATATATATTATTAGACTAACACAAATTGATTATACACTAGCTCATTGCCACAAAGAAAAATCTATAGCTACTAATGGGTTTTGCTCTCAGGGTTGAAAGTCACCGAAAGTATTATATTTCTGTCCTTTAATATTAATTAATTTATCTTTAGTGACCACTTGGGGAAATAAAAAACCACAGATGCTGAAAGGGTCTCATAAATTTCAACTATTATGTATGTAAAGGAAATATAGAAGACTTTTATGTCAAGGGTATGTTTTTCTACATGACATCTTCAGAAACATCTAAGACATATACTACAGTCTATCTGTATTATCCCTAAAAATTATCTATGACCTTGAGTTGATTTTTAAGGAAAATCCTTATTGATCAAATGTACTCTTCCCTTCTTTATAAGATGTGCTTAACATTTTATGGGGTTGAAAATATCTTTGTGATTTGTTATGACTAATAATAGCTCATTCAACCACATATAGGATAAGAAAAGAGTTTATGCCTGTAAAAGATAATGAGATATTTTTAATGGACTAAACCAAACTTTTCTACTCAGCAGTGTTTCTATTGGCAAATAGAACCAGTCTGAAGATAGGTAATTTTGTTTTTCAAACAAGGAAACTTAGCATATGTCTTCAATGCTGTCTTGACATTTGCTGGTCTATTGACAAGGACAATAAAGATGAAGTTTTTATTTAATCAGTATTTAAGTGTATACGATAGGTTATAAGCATATCAGTCTCTAAAGTAAAATGTTTACACAGAAGATCTAAGCTTGCTGACTCTGTCTTCGTATCTGTGTACTGTATCTTACAACTTTAGCAATTGCTTTTGTGAGGGTAGTGAACATGCATTCCTCGTTGTGATAATCATGTATTTCTCTGCCCACAAAGATACTAAAAGATGTGATGCTATGAAAAGCTAAAATGGGTCTAGATGTTGGACTTATTCTCATCCATACCTTTAGCTCTCATTGTAAATGGGTGTGACTGGAGTTATCTGGCAAATGAGAAAAAGTACATTGACAACAGCTAATATTGATATGTTTATTCATGACTAAGCTTAAATCCAGGGTCTCTGAGTACTTCTGTAAGGAATCAAGAAGCATTCAGTGGTGTCTTTAGCTGAATAAAAGGACTCATGGCACGTTAAACTTGGGTTTTGCTGACAGCAACACACTTTCTAGGGGTAGGTATGTATTCTAAACAACTGAGAAGTGGTTTTGAGTATGTTTGTGTAATGAACTTAAACTAATTCTCAGGAAAACCCCAAGAGCTTTTAAAATAGTAATATTTGCAAAATGAGAATCATTCAAAATAGGTAGAAAAGCATAAAACAAAAGCAAAATTAAATAGACATAGTTAGAAAGTAGGGTCAGCTTAGTCTCCCTTGGAGTTGCCATTCTCCACATACAAAACCAAACTGAAGCTAATAAGTCATTCCAGAAAATGGGTATTAGCAACTATTTCTTGTTGTAACATTTTCAGAATTATTAAACCCTAATGACAGACTGCCTCCTGTTTTCCTTATTCAAACTTTGAAAGAGCTTATTCTCTCCTTGAATCTATGGCATAAAAACAAAACATTTACTACATTTCTTAGATTTTAAGTTCTGAATTTGGACTGAGAAAAGTGACTATGCTTCCTTCTATACCATTATCTCTAGAAACTGGACTTTCTAGAGAACATAGAATTAGGGGTTTGATGGTTTGTTCCCTAAGATATCTGAAGGCATTTCAAGAATATTCCTTTGATACAGTAGTACAGCATTTCTCTTCATAATGCCTTGGCTGGGCTTCATCAGAACTGCAGATATATACTTAAAAGATTCTAATGGAATTGTGTTGACAATTAGTAGCACTCTGTACTACCAATAAGAACATCATATGACCAACATAGCCATAAAGGAGATTTAAAAAATGTATGTAGAAAAGACAATGTGCCCCATGGAAACCGTACCAACTTATCTATTCGCCTATAATCTAATAATGGAAGCCACGAAAATTAGAATGACAACTAGTCACTATCTCAGAATTGTTGTTTAAAAAGGCATATTGCTTAAGGCCCTCAACACTTTGTATTCATTGTCATAATAACTTGTAAAAATAAATAAATAAGTAAACAAATAACCTGCATATTACACCCTAAATAACATTTTATATAGGAAAGTGTGCTGTCTCCTTGACATGACATGGCCATTGCATTCATGAAATAATAAGTTTCCATTATTACTTGTTGTGGTGATTTGAATATGGTTGACCCAGGAGGTAGCACGATTAAGAAATACGGGTTTGTTGAAGGAAGCGTGTCACTGTGGATGTGGTTTTTAAGACCCTCATCCTACAGGCTGTGGTATCTTCAGGGGAAAGACAGGGTATCAAGTGGTAGGATAGGGTTGCCATCCCCTAATCAAAGACTCTGACCCAGAATTGTTCCTGTCTGAAATATCTGCAGGAATAAAAATGGAGAAGAACCTCAGGAAAATGATGTCCAGCGACAGGCCCAAATTGGGATCCAGCTCCAGGGGAGTCCCCAAGACCTAATCCCATCACTGAGGTTATGCTGGGCATATAAACAGAAGCCTTTCATAACTGCTCTCTGAAAGGCCCAACAAGCAGCTGAAAGGGTCAGGTGCAGATATTTACACCCAACCAATGAACAGAAGCTGGTGACCCCTGTGATTGAATTAAGGAAAAGCTGAAAGAAGCTGATTAGGAGGGGAAATCCTATAGGGAAACCAGCAGTCTCAATTAACTTGGAACCCACGGGATTTCTCAGACCGTGAGATGCCAACCAGGCACCATATACCAACTGAGATGAGGCCCTCAACATGCAAATAGCAGAGGACTGCTGGATCTGGATTCAGTCAGAAAAGATGCACCTAAATCTCAAGAGACTTGAGGCCATAGGAAGCGGGGAGGCCTTGTGTGGATGAGGGCAAACATCTTCTTGGAGATGGGAGAACATGGAGAAGGTATGGGGTATGGAACAGGCACAGGGTGGACTGGGATGGGGATAAAATCTGGAATGTAAAAATAAATTGAGTCAAACAAATCAATAGCTTTCGTCTACTCAAAGGATAAATGGGCTGAGAAAGAAATTAAGGAAAGGACATCCTTTACAATAGTCACAAATAATATGAAATATATTGGTGTGACGCTAACCCAGCAAGTGAAAGATCTGTATGACAAGAACTTCAAGTCTCTGAAGAAAGAAATTGAAGAAGACCTCAGAAGATGGAAAGATCTCCCATGCTCATGGATTGACAGGATTAATATAGTAAAAGTGGTCATCTTACCTAAAGCAATCTACAGATTAAATGCAATCTCCATCAAAATTACAACTCATTTCTTCTCAGAGATAAAAAGATTAATTCTCAAGTTTATCAAGAATAACAAAAACTCCAGAATAGCAAAAACCATTCTCAATAATAAAAGAACTTCTGGGGAATCACCATCCCTTACCTCAAGCTGTATTATAAAGTAATCGAGATAAAAAATTGTATGGTATTGGTACAGAGAAAAGCAGGTAGATCAACTGAAGACCCAGAAATGACCCACACCCCTATGGTCACTTGATCTTTGACAAGGAGCCAAAGCCATCCAGTAACAAAAGGACAGCATTTTCAACAAATGATGCTGGTCCAACTATTGCTCAGCATGTAAAGGAATGCAAATTGACCCATTCTTTCCTTTCCCTTTTTTTTAATTGGGTTTTTTAAAATTACATTTCAAATGCTATCCCTTTTCCCAGTTTCCAATCCATAAACCCCCTAACCCATCCTCCCAATCTTTCTTCTATGAAGGTGTTCTCCCACCCAACCACCCACCCCTCCCTGCCTTGTACAAAGCTCAAGTCAAAGTGGATCAAGAACCGCCACACAGAACCAGATATGCTAAATAGAAAAGAAAGTGGAAAAGAACCCAGAAAACATAGACATTGGGGAAATTCTGAACAGAACACCAATGGCTCTAAGATCAAGAATTGACAAATTAGACCTCCTAAAATTGAAAAGCTTCTATAAGGCAAAGGACACTGTCACTAGGACAAAACAGCAACCAACAGATTGAGAAAAGATCTTTACCAACCCCACATCCAATAGAGGGCTAATATCCAATATATACAAAGAACTCAAGAAGTAAGACAACAGAGAGTCAAATAACCCTATTAAAATGGGGTACAGAGTTAAACAAAGAAATCTCAGCTGAGGACTATCAAATGGCTGAGAAGTACCGAAAGAAAAGTTCAACATCCTTAGTCATTAGCAAAATGCAAATCAAAACAACCCTGAGATTCCACCTCATACCAGTCAGAATGACTAAGATCAAAAACTCAAGTGACAGCAGATGATGGCGAGGATGTGAAGAAAGAGGAACACTCCTCCATTTTTGGTGGGATTACAAGCTGGTACAACAAACTACACTGGAAATCAGTCTGAAGGGTCCTTAGAAAATTGGACATTGTACTACCTGAGGACCCAGCTACACCACTCCTGAGCATATGCCCCAAAATGCTTCAAGACACATGTTCCACTATGTTCGTCGCAGCCTTATAAGTAGGAAAGAACCCAGATATCCCTCAACAGAGGAATGGATACAAAAAATGTGGTACATTTACACAATGGAGTACTGCTCAGCTATCAAAAACAATGACCTCATGAAATTCATAGGCAAATGGATGGAACTTGAAAATATTACCTGAGTGAGGTAACCCAGTCACAAATGAACCCACATGGTATGTACTCTGATAAATGGATATTAGGCAAAAAGAAGCTCGCAATACCAACGATACAACTCCTAATTCACATGAAACTCAAAAAGAAAGATCACACCAAAGTGTGGATGCTACAGTACTACTCAGTAGCAGGAGGAAAATCATCTCCAGGAAGTAGAGGGAGAGAGGGATCTGGGAGGGAGAGAATAATGGAGGTAAAAGGGGTGGCAGATCAGATATGGGAGGAGATTGGTTAGACATATAGAGGGTCAGGAATTTGATAGTAGGTGTGTAGCAGTGGGGGAAGGAGAACTTGGGATAGCCACTAGAAAGTCTCAGATACCAGGAACCAAAGAGGTTCCCAGGACCCAACAGGGAGGGCTTTAGTCGAAATACCCAACAATGGGGAGAGAGAACCTGTAGAGACCATATCCAGTAGATAGAATGGGCCACCAATTGAGTGATGTGGCCACCCACCCACCTCAAAAATATTAATCCAGAATTCCTCCTCTCAAAAGGAAATGCAGGGACAAAGAATGGAGCAGAAACTGAAGGAAAGAACATAGAGACACTGCCCCACCTGAGGATCCATCCTATCTGCTGACCCCAAACCTAGATACTATCACTGATGTCTAGAAGTGCTTGCTGATAGGAGCCCAGTATAGCTGGCTCTGCCAGAACTGGATCTTTACAGATGCAGAGGTGCATGGCCAAACCTTGGACTGAGCACAGGGATCCTATTGGGAAAGTTAGGGCAAGGACTGTAGGAGCTGAAGGGGTTTGCAACCTCATAGGAAGAACAATCAACCAGACCCCCCAGTGCTCCCAAGGACTAAACTACCAACCAAAGAGTCCACAGGAGATACTCTTGGCTCTAGTTGGATATTTAGCACAGGATTGCTTTATCTAGCATCACTGGAAGGCAAGCCCCTTGGTCCTGTGGAGGCTTGATGGCCCAGGATAGGGGACTGCTAGGCTGCTGAGGCAGGAGTGGGTGGGTGGGTGGTGGTGCACCCTCATAGTGGCAGAAGGAGAGAGGAGGGGATATAGAACTTGTGAAGGGAAAACTCGGAAGGGGGATAACATTTGAAATGTAAATAAATAAAATAACCAATAAAAAAGATTAAGGAATAAATTTTAAAAAAAAAGCATACTAACTGCCTGGAAGTTAGTCTTTTCCTGTTTGCCCTTAGAAAAAGATGTAGAACTCTCAGCTCCTCCTGCACCGTGCTTGCCTGGAAGCTTCATCCTCCTGCCTTGATAATAATGGACTGAACCTCTGAACCTCTACGCCTGCCCCAATTAAATGTTGTCCTTTATAAAAGTTGTCGTGGTCATGGTGTCTCTGCAGAGCAGTAAAACCCAAACTCAGACACCTGCACAAGATCTCTACAAAGCGAATCAATAGACAAGAAGATCAGTGCTCTCAGTGTATACAAGTTTATACCCAATACGTTTGAGTTCCTCAACATACAACTTCTATCTTTATGTTAGGCGTGTACATCAAGGGTTAATTAATCTTGTCCCTTAAAATATGCTGCCTTTCCACTGCATTCATTGAGCACCTGTTTGAAAGGAGGTTCAAGTTTCTAAGTGAAATACTTAGATATCACACACACACACACACACACACACACACACACACACACCTCCTCCTATTGAGCCTCAGGAAATTAAGGAACATATTATGAGACTTCCATGTGCACTGCTAAGCAGAGTCACCCAACAAATTATCAGTAGAATGCAGTTAATGTTAACTGCAATGCCAGTGGGGTTAACACATCTGTCTATGGAATCAAATTTGCATCTTTAACATTTTGCTGCCAGAATGCCCTTTTTGAGAACAAGAGAGGATGCGGGAAACATGGAAACTCGAGAGAGAAATGGGAAGAACAGTGGGAAAGCATTAAATAAGGTCAAAGCATAACAATATGGATATGGAAAACATCACAGGAAAGGAGCCCATTTCTCTATATGATAACCAAAAAATTACAATAATTACAGGAAAATAGGCCAATGCAGAACTGTTTCGTGAAGGGATCTATATAAATAAAAATGATTGCTAACTTACTTGTTATTCATGGTGTCAATTTTATGTGCAAGTTTTGCTCTATAAGCCTCTAAAATGCCTAAGTATATGTTAATAACTGATAATGATCCAATATTGTTCCTTCAAGTAGATACATCACAGAAGCCAAATTAATGCCCTTGCAGTATCAGAAAAATTTGAATGAGGGGAAAAATCATTTCATGGGTGTTTATTCCTCTATACAAAGAACTAATGAAATAAATTGGCATTATTTAATGCAGGCACAATATTTTTAGTTCAGAAAACATTCAACCATTTCAAATAACTTCAGTGAAATTAAGCATAAGGAGTAAACTATGATGTTACTGATAGACCATTTAAAGTGTTTCTTAGGAAATCCTTATACCGTGTATCCTTAAAATTTACATATACCATTGGGATCAGAAAATATCTATTAGCATTAAACACTGACTATTACTTAAAACCACTAGTAATACACTAAAGAAACAGTGCTCAGAAACATTGATGTTTGAGTAGACTCAGAATTGGATGTGAAAAAATTAGTGGCTTTCAATAATAACCTGTGGAATAACCTAGAATGGGTTCTGTAAACTCTGTTCCTTAGTTTCCTCATATGTAAATTGTAAGCAGCTGTATCTGTGTGACATGATTGTCATGAAGGCTAAATGAGTTCACACCATTAAGTGAATCATGCAGATGATCAGGCTTTCCTGGGAGGCTAGTAAATACCAGGTATTAGATGCAATGCTATTCGTTGAAATGGGTCTTACTGTGGTAGAAATTAGTAATAGGACCATTGGTTCAATTATTGGTTTATCTTTAGGAACCTTGTTCTGATGCTGGGGATAGAGAAATGTCGCCTTCTCTCACTAGAGTGCCATAAAGCTGTATCAAATTGCAAAATAAAGGAATTCACATCTAAGTTCTTACACCTCACTTTAGGGCTATTGGCAGTTTATTTAAATCTCTTCAATACATAAAGGTTTGCATTAGTAACTTCAGGAATCCCTCCCTAGGACAAAATGATCAAACTGGTTATAGTAAGTCTAATCAGAGAAATACGAATGTGGAGTCTCAGCTCAATCTTTTCTATCCAGTACTCCACTTTTTCTCATACAAAATATTTTGTGATGACTGATCCATGCAATGTATCCTCAAGTTAGTGAAAGACAGAAAATCAGAACTCTAATTTCTAAAACTTGGTCATTTTATTAAAAGCCAAGCCACAGGAATTAGACCTACTGAGTTTACACGTAGATCCCTTCTCCTCAGAGACTCATTATATTAGTTATTATTTATTGGTCAAAATGAAATACCTGACAGAAACAAAGTGGACACGTTTTATTAAGTCAAACTTCCAGAGACATCTGTCCATCACAGGAAAGGGTGTGGCAGAAGAAAGAACTTGCATCACAGTGACCAGGAATCAGCGAGGAAGAAGGAAATAACTGACCTTCTATAATCTTCAAAGTACACAGCAGTAGACATCTTCCAGCTTAGCTCAGGTTCTAAAATGTACAGAATCTCCTAAAAAGAAACAGAATCAAGCAACACCTGTGAAGGAGATTTCCTATCAAAACCATAACTGTAATATCTCAGTTCCTAAATCTATAAATTAATAATGATCAAATTTTCTTGATAGGACTGTAATGAGTAAATAAGGCATGGCATATAATTCACTATTTTCTTACTGTAAAGTATGTAATCCCATATTTACTATGTTATTATGATTTTATTATCATATATTATTTCATGAAACCAGAAACTTTCACAATGGCACTTTTACATGCATAGAATTAATCTGAGCCAATACAGCCCTTTCCTTTTTTCTTGTACTTTTTTCATACGTATTATTATAAGTTCTTCATTCACATTCTTTCACAAATTATGTTCCTCCTAGCTTCCTCTTCTTCTTTTTTTAATCAGAGAACTTTGACTTCAGATGTACACATAGAAGTCAGCAATATAATAGAATAGATGAGAGTCCTATGGAACATGTTTAAGTGACAACCTGAGAATCAATAATATATGTGTTCTGCAAGATGCATTTGATAGTGATGTGCGCAGTTTCCTTTGACTTCTTCAGAGCTTCCTGGCCACATTTTCCCTCTCTATATTTAGATCCTTGCACAAAACTGGCCATCCAATGGCATTCTTAGATATGTTTTGTCAGGTTGTCAGGCTAAAGAATCTATGTTCATTCTCAGTATAATCAGATAAGTCATGTAAGCACACAGTCTCTGTGTATGAATCTTGAGTGTTCCATACCGCAGTGTCTGCTGCCAGGACCTGTTATAAAATCCATGCTCCTTTTATGACTGTAGATAAAAGAATTTCTTCATAACATTTCTGTCCAAGGGCTACCCAGACAGCCGTCAAGTGATACCCTAGCTCCCAAATCTATTGCAGAACTTTACTAAATATAATTTCATCTCTGTGTATTTATGACATTTCCATAGGGTTCGTTATATGTGTTTTTTCGTCTGAAAGAGCATTTTATTTTCTTTCTTCTCCTTTGAGTAAAACCACATGGTTGATGTTATTTAAGGTCTAATGTCCCTCAGCAGACTAGTATATGAGGTCATAAATGGCTCCAACAGTCATCAAAGCCTCAGCTTCAACCGAGCATTTAATCATCTGTAAAAACAAGTTATAGCCTCATATACTTGCCCACCATGAACATTATTTCTCTCATATGACAAGGTAAAAAATATTCTTTAGGAACAAATTAAACTGCATCATCAAAAATATAATAATAAAATATTGAATCCTCACACAGACTTGAGTTATATACTTCTGCTGGCTTCTTTAAATATGCATTAATTATTTAATGTGTCTGTTCAGAACCAGGCAGATGGAATTCACTATATAAGTGCTAAGTGTTATTAATGATGATATTGTGTGTGCTTCATTTGGAAACATGGACTAGATAAACAATAGCACAATGTAATGTAGAATAGGAGAAAAATGTAAGACTTTTGACTTCACACATTTCATCCCAGACATATTTGCTTTTCTTCTGGGAAGAGATATATTATGCTTTCTGTAATTTAATTGGCCCAGGTGTCTTAATTTGTACTTAGAATATATTATAATATACAGTAATTTTGCATAGTGGATATCGCTGTACTTGTATGTAAAAGAAAGTATCATGGATACACCATAGACAAAAGAAACACATTGAATAATTCCAAATAGAAGTAATAGAACTCCTCAGCTAATTTTCATTTTCAAAAAATTTACAGATGCTACACATACACACAAACACATGCACACATACACACACACTCACACACACACATACACACACACTGTTTACATATTTTCACATATCTTCTCTAGTATCAGAGTCAAAATTAGTTTATTCTAGGGAAAAGCTTTCTAATGCACATCTGATTTGAAACCAATGTCTGTATTTTATTTGCACTGCAGCTTATGCATGGCCAAACCTCTCAGTAGTCAATAAAACAAAAAATCAAAATCATATATTTATTGTACTATGATAATGATTATCACTCTCCCTTCAATATTTTCTGAGTGAATTTCCAACAACTTTGAAACAAATAAGATGTAAGTAATCTTCTGTTTCTACAGCACGTCCCTGCATTGTTTAATTGTCAAATTGAGCGTGAAGGTAAAATATTTTATGGCTATCCCAAAGCATTGAGCCCCTAAATCGAAAGCAAAGAGTTGCAATTTACACACCTTAGAATAGCAAAGATTCATTCGTGCAGCCAGTTTGATCCAGGAATTTTCTGTTATTTTTAGATTCGCATCAGCCACGTGCTTTCTCTTCTCTTCTAATTATATTTCATTGTTTTTCTTGGGGAATGAACTATGAAGACTGCTTTTGTTTATTGACAGAAACGGAACTGGAGAATATTTTCAAGGAAGATTTATGATACGTAGCCAATCACATCTGGATTGTAGATATGAAATTAGTTTTGTATTTGTCTTATTCTAAAATCATTGACAACTGTGATTCATCATAATAATACTTCAGAGAAATCAAAGGAGATCATAGCCTTCCCCACAAGCATCTCTGTGTCACAATCCACAATGTGGCTGAGGGTTAGATAAGCAAGAATTTGGAGTGAAAGTAATAATCAGTTCTATACATCGAGTAGGGAATGTGAAGTTACCTATAGCTACACTAACTCATTTATGTCAAAAAGGCTAAATATTGGGTTTTGAAATGTATTAGCATCTTCTAAAGATTTCATCCTAAAATGTATAAATAAAACTCTCTTAGACTATATTACTTAAATACTGACATAATCACCTCTATTTAAATGATTTGGTAGGGTGTTATCAGTCTTACATAACTGCTAAGAAGGGCCAGGTGAACGTTAGAACCATTTCAAACCTCGACATGTTGCTTCCAAAGGAGTTTGAACCTCTCCAGACATAAATTACCATGAGTTAGAAAGAGCATATGCAGGGCTTGGGATAAACTATAGTCCTTTCTTGGTCTTTCCTTGTACTGTCTGCTCAATACAGAGCTAATAGAGACAAATTAAATTTCTCACTCACAATTTCATAACCAGTGAAGTCAGCACAAGACTAGTCTACAATAGGACAGCATCAAGTTCAGTATTCTCCAGTGACATTCCATTTTCCAGTGATGACAGATTTAAAGTCTAAGGTTTGTTTTTTTTATTATTTGTGTGTGTGTGTATACACATGCTCCTAACTCAGTATATATACAAAGACCACAGCAAAACTTTTTGAGAGTTTGTTCTCTCTTTGTACTATATGACTTCTGGGACTCAATTGTCAAGAATTAATAATAATAAACTTTCTACTTTATTTATTTTCTTATTTACCTTTAAATCTGGTATTCTATAATTATATTTTATCTTTCATTTATTGGAATTTTTGAATACTTTTACATTTTTATTTTAAATCTCTTTTCTATGTAAAGTACTTCCCCTAACCAAAATATATCTTAATTTCAGTTTTCGCTTCCTGTACTCCTCCCAGTTCTTCTTTCTCATCTGCATACACACTTTTGCTCAGGTTTCTAGGGGATACCAATAAAATATAAGAAGATAAAAACCAAAACTGACACGTTGACATTGAGTAAAACAAACAAACAGAAGGAAAGGAGTCCAAGAAAAGGCACAAGAAACAGAGACCCACTCATCCTCACACGCAGGGATTCTGTAAAAAGACTAAACAGGAATCCATAAGATATACACAAAGAACTTGTAGAGTAAAAATAAAGAATGTGTGCACATGCACACACACATGTATGTATGTATGTGCATGTCTGTATGTGTACGGTTATGTACATATATTATTAAATCAAAATAAAAGTAATAAGATGATTAAGAAATGAGGGAAAATCCTTGACACTGCATTATAAGACAAGGAACCTCCAACAATGTCATTGAATCTGTTTCCTGTTGTCCGTTTAACTGCTGGGTATTCAGCCTACCCTTAGCAGTAGCTGTTTCCCTAGTAAGACTCCCTTAATGAAACTCAATTGTAGTTGCAAGCCTGGCTCAGTGGGAGAGTGCTTCTGTGTTAGGGGTGGGCTAATGAGCTCCCTTCTTTTTTAACTCTAATACTCCACCTAGTGCAGGTCCCCTGCATGCTGCCTAGGTCTCTGAGTGTTCCTCTAGCAGTGAATCATGCTCATTTAGAGGGCCTTGTTTTTTTGGTGTCTTCCATTCCTTCGGCTGTTGTACTCTTTCTTCCTCTTAAGCAGGGTTACGTGAGCCTGGGGAAGGGATTTGATGGCGACATCCCTTTTAGGGCTTAGTGTTCCAAGGTCCCTGACTCTCTGTATAATGTCTAGCCGTGGATCTCAATATTCTCTCCTGTCTGCTATAAGAGGAAGCTTCTGTGATGATGGCAGGCAAGAAACTGATCCTTGAGTATTGCAGAATACTATTAAGAGTACATTTATTGCTATGTTCTTTTAATAAAAAAAAGTAGTATTACGTTTTACCTGGGTTATCTAGTCAGATTCTGGATAACCAAAGCAGTGTCAAGTGTGGGTGCTGTGGTAGTTTGAATAGGAATGATCCCTATAGATTTATGTATTTGAAGACTAGGTCCATAGGGAGTGGCATTATTAGTAAGTGTAGCCCTATTAGAGTAGGTGTGGCCTTGTTAGAGGAAAGATGTCACTATGGAGGTTGGCTTTGAGGTCTTATATATGTCTAAGCTATGCCCAGTATGACACAGTCTCCTGCTGCCTGCAGATAAAGATGTAGAACTCCTAGCTCCTTCTCTAGCACCATGTCTGCCTGCACACTGCTATGATTCCTGTTTAATGGACTAAACCCCTGAAACTTAAGCTAGTCCCAGTTAAACAGGAAGAAAACTCTGACAAAGACAACTTCTATTTCATGGAGTGGGCCTTAAGTCAAATGGAATACTGATTGGTTACTCCCACAAGCTTTATGCCAACTTTGTAGTATCCTATCTTTCAGGAAGGACCCCACTGTCAATGAAACAGTTTGTGGCTGGATTGGTGTTTAGGTTTTATTTTGATAGTGTGGGAAATATCTTCCTATACCAAATACACTTGCATGTAGGGTTAAAGGTTCTATGTAAGTCCCACTTGTTGTTATGATGTCTGTTCACAGAGGTAAAACACTAAGACAATCTAAGAACTCTAGGTTTGAATAAGATGATCCATTACCGATTATTAAATCCCAGCCTCTCATGTTTGATAAGGTGTGTCAAAGCTTAGCTAGGCATTCAGCAGACGATTTTTGCTCTCCCCTTTGAAGTCATTAGTATATGCTTCTATGATTAGGGCTCTGGAATGTGGTCCAATGACTTTCCTAGCTCACCTCTGAAGTCTTTCTGAGTTAGCTGGTCCTTTTGCTTTTCCCCAAATGAAGGGAAAAGATGATGAAAAGGAACTTGATAGAACCCAAACCAAAGATGAGAGATACTCAAGTCCCTTAGTCTCTGAGTTGATAAACAAAGGCTGTTGCTCAGCACATGGTAATGCCACACTAACAGAAAATCATGACTGTTGAGTCCGTCCATGGAAATTTGGGAAGTTTTTTGTCAGCTTACTTACTCTTATAAACATACTAAAATGTGTATGTTATCTGCATATTTGTATATAAATTAATACTTTATATTATCTCGTAATCTTACAAAATTTCTCTATTTCTATATACTTCCTACTAATCATCTTTGGGGATATGTTCTACTAAGTTTCCTAAAAAACATCTAACTTTACTTAAAATTATCCTACTAAAAATATGTTTCATCCAGCTATACCTCTCTTGGGCATATACCCAAAAGATGCCCCAACATATAAAAAAGACACGTGCTCCACTATGTTCATTGCAGCCTTATTTATAATAGCCAGAAGCTGGAAAGAACCCAGATGCCCTTCAACAGAGGAGTGGATACAGAAAATGTGGTACATCTACACAATGGAATATTACTCAGCTATCAAAAACAACGACTTTATGAAATTCGTAGGCAAATGGTTGGAACTGGAAAACATCATCCTGAGTGAGCTAACCCAATCACAGAAAGACATACATGGTATGCACTCATTGATAAGTGGCTATTAGCCCAAATGCTTGAATTACCCTAGATGCCTAGAGCAAATGAAACTCAAGACGGATGATCAAAATGTGAATGCTTCACTCCTTCTTTAAAAGGGGAACAAGAATACCCTTGGCAGGGAAGAGAGAGGCAAGGATTAAAACAGAGACTGAAGGAACACCCATTCAGAGTCTGCCCCACATGTGGCCCATACATATATAGCCACCCAATTAGACAAGATGGATGAAGCAAAGAAGTGCAGACCGACAGGAGCCGGATGTAGATCGCTCCTAAGAGACACAGCCAGAATACAGCAAATACAGAGGCGAATGCCAGCAGCAAACCACTGAACTGAGAATAGGACCCCCGTTGAAGGAATCAGAGAAAGAACTGGAAGAGCTTGAAGGGGCTCGAGACTCCATATGTACAACAATGCCAAGCAACCAGAGCTTCCAGGGACTAAGCCCCTACCCAAAGACTATACATGGACTGACCCTGGACTCTGACCTCATAGGTAGCAATGAATATCCTAGTAAGAGCACCAGTGGAAGGGGAAGCCCTGGGTCCTGCTAAGACTGAACCCCCAGTGAACTAGACTGGTGGGGGGAGGGCGGCAATGGGGGGAGGGTTGGGAGGGGAACACCCATAAGGAAGGGGAGGGGGGAGGGGGATGTTTGCCCGGATACCGGGAAAGGGAATAACACTTGAAATGTATATAAGAAATACTCAAGTTAATAAAAAAAAAAATATGTTTCTTCTCTACGGTTTCTTCTTGTACTTAGTTAATCCACAGTACAAAGATGACTCCCAAAGATAGTTCATAACTTCTTGACTATTTTATATTCATGTAAATAATTAGTAATTTATTAATATTATAAAATAAGAAAAATAATATAAATCCTCACAATATACTACCCAGCATGAGAAATGGAATTATAACTGCTACCTCCATTAAGACATTATATCTGTGCTCAACCTTTCTCAGAAAGAGTCCATACTACCTCGTGCCTCTATGTATTCCTGATGAGTTTAAATCAAATGTCTATGTCTGAAAAATAGTAATACAATTTTACCTATGTGTGTCCATGAGCTTGAGGCACATAAATACAAAGAAATGCGTGTTGTTTTACATGTTCTTAAGTGTTTCCATTAATAATAAGCTATTAAAATTAATGTTAATTGAAAAATAAATGGATTCGTTTGTTTTCACTGATCCTCCACTACATTGACCAGAGCATAGTGAACTTCTTATTGTTTTAGTACATATTAAGCTTTCTCTAGTTTATTACCTTATGATCATCTATTGTTTAAAACTTCCGTATGATTGTCTTCTACACCTGTGTAACAATGTCCCTAAAGTATACGCATAGGACATATACCTCTGGATTACAGAGACTGTTGGTCAAGATAAACTAGTTTTGCAGTAGCAACAAATAATTCTAAAATTGTAGTATTTTGATGCACAACCCTTGGAGATTTGCCTACCATGCAGCAGTGCAGGGGACACTGAAGGAAAGATACCTGCTGACCATTCACAATGTCCTTATCACACAGGAGACTTCTCATTACTAGAACCTCAAGATCCCTGAAGAGAGTGAGACAATGAGTGGAGACTTGTATAGTAACTCATCCATGCATGGCTTGACTTGAAACATGACATTTCTACCACATTTCACTTGCCATTAAGACTTACATGCATCAGCACCAAGGCAGCAGAGAATGCCTCCCCTCAAGGTTAGACAGGATTGAAGAATTGAATGTGTGCCATATTTTATTACTTATTTTAAATTAATATGACTTAATGGCAATAGAAAATTCTATCAATAATTCTAAAAGTTCCTCTATGTGATATTTTAATTTAAACCAACTCTGTAGTAAGAAGTGTTAATTATGCTTCACATTACTGTCAAAGATTGACATTGTCAGACATTTTCATTTTTATCATACCAGTAGGGTGAGCATTAAGTAGCATCTTATTGTGCTTTTAATTTGCCTCTCTGTGGCTGATAACAGAGATGACTGATATTTCTTGTATTTCCAGTTCTTAGACATATTTTCCTGTTGGCACATTTTCCTATCAAGTTGTCATTTTCTCTTTGATGTGTAGTTTTAAATTTTTTTTTTACTTTGGATGCTAATTCTATGTTCCTTATGTGCTGTAAATATCTCCATAGAGCATGTGGCTTATGGCTTCATTTATATTTATGGTGCTTATCAACATAAGGCATGTTTAATGTAATGTTGACAGCATATCTTTATTTTCCCCTCTCTGAAAATTTGTTTCTTGCTCAAAGCTGTTTCCCTAATCTCAAGTTATACAAACAATTTTCAGTAAAGATTTCAAAGTTTTCACTTTGTATCTAGGAATTTATTTCACCTATAACTAATTATAGAATCAAAGAGCAGCTTGGATTGTCCATTTCCCCAGTCATTACAACAGCACTGTTTTTATGGTCTTCATACAGCCATTCTCTTTCTTGAGCCTGATATTTATCCCTATCACCTGCTAGCATGACATTGATTCCTGTTGCCTGATAATGTGTCCTCTTCACTGATCTTTTGAGTTCCTATTTTCATCCAGCCATACACACACACACACACACACACACACACACACGCACACGCACACATGCACGCACACACGCATTCACGCGCGCGCACGCACACACACACACACACACACACACACAGAGTGGTGTGTTTCTGGGAATCAGGACCCAATTTTAAGTCAAAATGAACAAATCCATCTGCTTTCTTTAAGGTTCTCTTTTAGCACATGGGATTGGCAGTAACACATTTCAGACAATATCAACCACCTTGTATGATATCAATTGGTGCATACTGAGACTGTGATTGAAACAGATAAGAACACAAGTTTCAGAAGACAATGCAGCAGCCATTTTGAATAAGAGAAACCTCTTAATTCAACCACAGATCTGAATGCAAGGCCATTCACTTATGTAGAGCCGGAAGTGATGCCAAGCCAAAGGTCTGAGATTTGTATTTTTCAAGTCTAAGCATGATTTATATACTTCACAAGTGTTTGGAGTTTTCTAGGAAGATGATATTGTTCTTCCTTAAAAGTCCTTTAAAGTTTTTGAAAAACAGGGTTGCCTCAGCAACTCTGCTTCTTTTTGTATATAAACTAATATGTATAAATTCTTTAGAAGATAATCTGAAATATTTATTTATTCAGGATGATTAGCAAAGTCCACTCAACTTCTGAAATATCATGTAACAAAATGTTTATTCAACTCTGTGTCCTCCTCATATACTTATAAGGTCACAGTTCAGCACCCCGTATTCTAACCAAGTGGATCTCAACCTTGATAATGCTACAGCCCTTTACTACAGTTCCTCGTGTTATTGTGACCCCAGCCATAGAAATATCTTCATAACTGTAATGTTGTTACTGTTACAAATCATAAATGGGTCTCAACCCACAGGTTGAGAACCATTGTGCTGGAGTGTCTGGCAGAGTTTCTGTTTGGAGGATCAGTGCTAAGAGTGAGCACGAAACTGTCCTTAATAGGTTGAGGTTAGATTTCTAACTCTGTAACATTATTTTGCCTCCAACACATCACACTTGAACTTTAATGACTTTGACTAATAGTCAGAGCAAAAGAGAATCACATAGACTCCTATCCTCAGAGTTTGGAAGACGAGGGTCCGCTTTGGAATGGAGTAAGTTTAAAGGTGCAGATCACATAGAAGGATGGAGGAGTACATCTCGAGTTTGCTTTCCCTAAATCCTGAATATCCAGGCCTAGGGACACAGCCGAATGAGATTTACCAACAGCATGAATCAAGAAAAGTTAGCCAAGCTTCAAGCTCAGGTCCGGATAGGGGGCAAGGGGACAGCTCGCAGGAAGAAGAAGGTGGTGCATAGGACAGCTACTGCTGATGACAAAAAGCTTCAGGGTTCACTAAAGAAACTGGCTGTGAACAATAGAGCTGGTATTGAAGAGGTGAACATGATTAAAGAGGATGGAACAGTTATTCATTTCAACAATCCCAAAGTCCAAGCTTCCCTCTCCGCTAACACCTTTGCAATTACTGGTCATGCAGAAGCCAAACCAATCACAGAAATGCTTCCTGGAATACTAAGTCAGCTTGGTGCTGACAGCTTAACGAGCCTTAGAAAGTTAGCTGAACAGTCCCCACGACAAGTATTGGATAGTAAAGCACCCAAACCAGAAGACATTGATGAAGAGGATGATGATGTTCCAGATCTTGTAGAAAATTTTGATGAAGCATCAAAAAATGAAGCTAACTAAAATCTTCTGGGTTTTGGAAGCTGGCATGGACTAGATTTAACAATCAGTTCTGTTGTTCCAAAGTTTTACAGACATGGAGAACATCACCTGTTATTAGTTCCGTAATATAAATATTTTGTATATTAATGATGCTGTTTTATCAGCATTTCTTGGTCATTGGATTTTGCATTTTGCACTTCTTCCCAGGATCGATTCTTTTGGTCAAAATATGAAGTATTGGTACAGGTTGAGGGTGGTTTTTGTTTTTTGGGGGGGACTTTTGGTGTGTATGTATATGTATGTGTGTGGGTATGTGTGTACACAGTGGACAGCAGATTGGATAACAGTTATATCTATCGTATCCCTTCCCCCAATAGAAATAAAGCAAATCTTTACAAAAAAAAAAGAAGAAGAAATGAAATGTTTGTTAGCTGGTAACAACTCAATACATTTTTGTACAAACCTATATCTTTTTTATGCATCCTTGCTATACATGGTGATCATGTTTGTCAGGAGCCATTCACTGGAATATACAGCTCTGTAACCCTTTCTCTACTATTTGGAGGCACAGCTAGGACATGGCCTGTTGTTATGTAATCATTATGTCCCAAGTACACCATGGTCAACTGTGTGTGTTAAGAGGGTTTGGAACAGGCGCATCCCAAGTGGTCTAAAGAAGATTGTAAAATACAATTGAATTAAGGCAAGGCAGAGTCCTCTAAAACCTGTGACCTACAAAATTGGATATGTCCTAATAGACCCAGATAATACTGTTATTGGCAAAAATGTGGGGCCTGCATCTCTTTATGACTCTCTAGGAATTTTACAATGCTCTTAATACAGTTCTTTGTAGTTCCTACAGTTCAGTGATGAGAAGAAGCTCGTTACCTGGTGTTTAACAAAACATACTGTGGATTGATTTGGGTCTTAAATGCATGTAACGTTACCTATCAGATGAAATTACAACCCAGGAGATCTATTTCCATGCTGCCTCTTGCCTATAAAGGTACCCTCCTGATTCGGTGAGCATATTAACTGCTTTTTTGTAGGGAGTCCTATACCTGGGAAATAAACTTGGCTGACCAGCCTATGAACCCAAATCATCTATTTTTGTATTGATTTAGCACTGACTCGCTTAACCTATTAAAGCACCTAATTTTGTTGGGTTATATAGCAGGGTGAAATTTCTTTTATATTTATTGCACCTTCCCAAAGCCTCATGAAGTAAATGGTCATAAATGACAGTTGCAAAACTTGTGTTCCAAACTTCCCTATTGGAGTTATTATACAGCATTCTCAGACAGAGGCCAATTGAGCCATTACATGTAAATATATATTGATAATTAATTCATCTGAGTTCTGCTTCATCACTTATTCACTCCATATACTGTGTCATTAATGACAGAAAAATGTTGTCATAATCTCTGCAATTATATTTTCTCATATTTGTGTGTCCACATCCAGTACTGAAATTATTTTTCACACATTCCAATTCCACGTTCACAACACAATTTCATTCCTCCTTTCCCCAACACCAAATGGATTTCTAAAAATGACGGCAAGAAAAACTTGCTTCTCTGAGAAACACCATTAAGAAAATTCATTCTATTTGTTTTTAGGCCAACATTGCCCATTTAGCAGACAATTTTATTGAGCTATGTACATTGATGTGTGCATCTTTTGGAAAGTTCATTGTACAGTGACTCCAACATCACTTTCTGGCTATGCACCATAAGAAGAAATGTTAGGCTTTAAAGTGTATAGCTTTCAGAACTAATTCCTACCCGTAATCTCATGGCATGCTATTTCTCTCTCTCTCTCTCTCTCTCTCTCTCTCTCTCTCTCTCTCTCTCTCTCTCTCTCTCTCCCTTCCTCCCTCCCTCCCTCTCCCTCCCTCTTCCCTTCTCTCTCCTTCTCCCTCTCTCTCTCTACCTCTCCCTCTCCCCTCCCTTCCCATGCATATGTCTCTCTATGTGTGTGTGTGTGTGTGTGTGTGTGTGTGTGTGTGTGTGTCTTTCTTTCTCTCTTGTTCATCTCAATTATTTCAGCAGCAAATCTAAGGTGTGAGATTTACTACTGAGCAAAGATTGTAAGACTTATATATAAAGGTGCTATAAGTATTAACTGTGAAATTACCTATATTTTCAACATGCTTATTCATTGTCAAACAACAATATCTAAAGATATTGGGTAGCTTTCAGACTCCATCCTTCCCTTCATGTCTTCAGATATCTAACTCAAATTCATTATTCTAATTTACTTTGAGTGTTATTTCTTCCAAAAAGATATCTTTAGTGCACATGCTCATTTTTATGCTTCCTCTGCAACTCTCACACCATCCTGTTAATACATGGCCTACAATCTCATTCCGCCCTGTGCAAACATGTATGCTCTCTTTGTACTCATGCCTTCCTGAGTAAAATTCTGCGGGGAATTGTGTAAGCAATGTCCTTAAGGTGTGCCTAAGCATACCTTAAATTTAATTGTCTTGATCTCCAGAGAAAACAGATTTTAAAATAACAGTTTTCTGCATCTCAAACATAATGTTAGTATAGAGTCAGGGTCTTTACACGTATCTGAATAAGATTGGTGAGGTGGATGAGCAAGAAAAGGGGACTTGACACCAAGCTTGAGGACCTGAGTTCAATTTCCAGAATGAAGATAGTGCAAGAAGAGAAATGTTATCCTCATTCAAGTTGTCCTCTGTCAGTGACATGTGTGCAAGCACACACGTACACACACACCAAAATAAATGTGAAGTTAAATTTAAAGTTTTTAAAATGAGAACTAAAATAAGTTTAAAGATTAGAGACCAAGAAGCTATTCCATTTTATTTATTCTTTCATCTAAGAAAGGTCTGTTCCTGTCAGCATGGATATCTATTTAAACTTATTATAAACCAAATAAAGTTCAGAGCCAGACGGGGCATGCATTGGGAGCTCCATAAATACTTGTATAAAAATTAATGTATAAATATACAAAATATAAATTTTCTCAGAACCTTTTTCTCTCAAGCTCTAAACAATATTTTTGAAAATGTAAATTAAAGGGCCTGGGAAATGGTTCCGTGAGTATGAGTCCTTATTGCACATACATGAGAAACTGTATGAGTTCGGATCCTCAGGTCCATGGCAGTATACAAATGTAACCTCAGATGTGGGACAGAGGGTCAGGCAGAAACAAGTGAATCTAGCCATCCAGCCTCACCAAAGCACTGAGCTCCAAGTTCAATCAAACCCTGAAAATTCAGGAATAAGCCTGGAACTAACAAGCAGGACACTCAATATCTCCCTGTGGTCTCCATACAGTCATATGCAAGCACATCCACATGCACACCTAAGTAAACACACATAGACATATACACTATACATATACACATGTATAACACACACATGCGAAACAGTAAGTGTAAAAATTCATTCTTATCATAAAATAAGATTAATGTAATCTTGATCTTTGAAAATAACAAAGTACAGATGAAAAAGAAGTGACATTAAATCCTGCCTGGTCTGAGATTTCAAAACCATTCAACTATCTTATACTCACTGTGCACAGAATTTACAAATGGGTGCACAGCACGCTTACATTTCGAAGCTGGGCTATTACGGGAAAAAAAATGAGCCTGCCAATGATTAACAAAGCATCTTAACTTTTCAAAGCCAGGAAGATTTTAGGGCAAATGCTTTACAAGAATGAGGTACCCATGGTTGCCAATTAGCCCAGTGTGAAGGAAAGCCAGGCACTGAGGAGTTTATGTTTCTTTATGCTCCTGCCCACATACAATCCTCGTCTACCTTCCACCTGGCTGTGGAGATTGAGCCAGTGCAAACTTGCTGCAGATGGGTTGCTCAGAGGGTTTCGCATGAGAACGTCTCTGTGCACATCCTCATACTATTCTGCAAGTGTGATTTTTCATGGGCATCCACAGCCTGGCAATATATCCCTGGATTTGACTGTAATCGTGCTGTAGCACTCACCTGCAAGCCTCGTAAACTTGTTTTAATGTAGCTTTAAGTCAGAGATTCTGTGCAACCAGACAGATAGTGCTGCACCATAGCATCCATTTGAGAAGGCATCTGAACTTGCACCTCCTACTGATAAATGCTTTCAAAGGGGGACCTGTTCTGTTGAATGGAAACACATTACAAAGCCACCCCGTCCTTATTGCCTTTGGAATTGGATTAGCAATTTCCAATGTGTACTAGGGTTTTCTGAGACGCCTGTATTTCCTCTTAAGTTTTACACCATGTTCACCATAATGAACATCACTATAATTTGTATTTCCTTAAAGTTAGATATAAAAACAGTGATTGTATTTTCAAACTTCCTGGTTTAAAATTCCAAAGGATAGCTGAATCTCAAACTTTAGACGAGTCAATGATGTAAAAACAATAATGTTTCCTTCACAACTGAGTCATTTAGAATCAGTGTTCTGGCTGTTCCCAAATGCTACACGTAAATAGTGATCCTTTATAAAGTATGTTCATATACACTCCCAGAAACTGTGAATATAATAATATAACTTTATTTGGCCAAAAGACTTTTCTGGGCATAACTGAGGACATTGAACTGTTAATACCCCAGGTTTTGAAGTAGTCCTTAAATTGTAAATCAGGCAGCCCATGAGAATCAGAACACTGCATGAGAAAAGAAGCATGAATTGGAGTTAGGTGGTCACAAGCAAAGAAGTGCCTGAAGCTAGGAGTTATTAGATGACACAGGAAGGGCTCTCTCCTAGAGCAGAGGTGGGCAGAGGGATTCTGCCAACACCTTGATACCAGAGTTGTAAGTTTTAAGTCACAGAGCTGGTGAAATGCTAGCACAGTAGCATTACTTTGCAATGAAATGTTGTCACCTACAAAGCACAGACTCTGTAGTACGGGATTCTGTCTAAGACACACAGACTTGCAAAGAAGGCACTAATATTTAACTTGAGGATTTTCGGTTGAAAACATTCTTGCCTAGGAAGTGTGTCAGCCATATGTTTGTCTATTCATTATTTTATGCCAAAATGGGGACTTTGATCATTATTGGCTACTTTGCTTTGTGCTTACATTTTACCTGTCACCCATCCATTTCCCCATCATTTCCAGGTATGTAATTTTCCTGGACAGGACCTAATGGGAATTTGAAATTAAGATGTATTTACGTTGAGATTATTGGATTATATTATGTGGTCCCCTCCTATTTGCATGTTATTACTTCCTATCTGATACACGAATTGTTTGTAGGAATCTTCCCTACCACAGTTTTGGTAATTAGTTGGATAAGCGACAACATAGGTTCAGACATACCATCATCCAAAGATCATGACCTGAGACTTCTGATATAAAAAGGTATGTTGGTAGAAGAGGAAGAACATGATTTGAAAACTATAAAGTAAAAAGTTTTTCTGAAAGTAATTATTTTATCTAATATACACATAAATATCAATGAGAAGTGATGATTATAAAATGTTTGCTTCTATCAGGAATATCACATTATAACAATGCAATTGATATGTTGAAAATCCACTCTCAATTCTGTGGTGGATGTCTCAAGGAAGAACTATATTGATAAGGAGAATATATATATATATGTATATATATATATATATATATATATATATATATATATATATATATGAACTCATGTGCCCTCTGTGCATTCTACCGGCCAATTCTCAGTGAAAGAAAAGGAATTGCCATTGATAGGCTAGAAAAGAACCTATTATCTCTATAGTATCTATGTTACAAAACTATGCTCATGAGAACAGTTGATTTGAAAGTATACATACTGGACAGGTGTTGGAATGCATGCGTTTAATTCCAGGACTCAGAAGGCAGAGACAGGCAGATCTCTGTGAGTTTAATGACAGTCTGGTCTATATGGTAAGTGATAGGCCAATCAAGAGTTTGTCTCAAATCAAAAACAAGTATACAGAAGAAAAATTTACAAAAACTAGTCTAAAGTATGATTATAGAATGATTTAATAGGGTTAACTTTAAAATATAATGCTGCTTTTAATTTTTAAGGCTTTTGAAGGTATGTAACAATAAGTAATGAAAATAGAGACCATTCATAAATTTGAGAAGGACAAGGAGATCTATATGGTAGGGTTTGGAGGGAAAATAACAAGTTAAGTAATTTGATTATTTTATATTTTGTTCCTGAGTCATTAATTTTAGTAGTTCAAATTTTTACGATTTTATTTTCAAAATGAATAGTCATATTTTGTAGCAAATTTTACAATTTTTTCTTTTTATTGTTCCCACTGAATTGTGTGGTGTGTGTGTGTGTGTGTGTGTGTGTGTGTGTGTGTGGTGTGTATGTCTGTGTGTGTGAGTGTGTGTGAGAGTGTGTGTGTGTGTGTGTGTGTGTGTGTGTGTGTGTGTGTGTTATCCTTCACAACACTTGGACATGACCTTACTACCAGGTTAACATGTTAGATTTAAAAAAACAACTTTTTTCATGGGTTAGGAATTCATAAAAATGGAAATATGCCCTTTACTGCATAGAAAAAGAAATTCTCTATTTTTGAGCATCAGTTTGGTTGTTTCCAAGTATATCACATTCTGTTCTATTCTCTGCAGTGCTATAGATTATTTTCTTTTGAAATTGTTTGACTTTATATGTATTATTTTAAAATTTCCCTTCATGTAAATGTATGCACAAAGGGTATCAGTGTCAACTTTTAGTTGTGAATATAAGCTATAATGATTATCTGGCTTAACAAATTCACATATTTCAAATTAAATCTTGAAATTTTTATCTTCTTCATATTACTTCTAAATGCTGCAGGGTTTGTTTTTTTTTTCAGGAAAAAATTTTCAAAAGGCTTTATTAACTTTTTGTGTTGTTTTGTTCATTTGTTTGTTAGTTTGCTTGTTTTAAGACAAGATCTCAAGTAGCTCAGGCTAGTTTTAAATTCCTTAAGTAGTCAAGGATGACCTTCAATTTCTTCTTCTTTTTTGGATATTTTCATTATTTAAATTTCAAATGTTATCCTGGATTCCCCTCCTCTGGAAAACCCCTATCCCACCCCCCCTGTTTCTATGAGGATGCTCACCCACCCACCCACTTCCTCCCACCTCAACGCCCTGGCATTCCCCTACACTGGGGCATCTAGCTTTCACAGGACCAAGGGCCTCTCTTCCCATTGATGCCAGACAAGTCCGTCCTCTGCTACAAATGCAGCTGGAGCCATGGGTCATTCCATGTGTACTCTTTGGTTGGTGGTTTAGTCCCTGGAAGCTCTGGGGTGTCTGGTTGGAAGGTATTGTTTTTCTTCCTATAGGGTTACAAACCCCTTCAGCTACTTCAGTCCTTTCTCTAACTTCTCATTCCAATGGTTGCCTGCGAGCATTAAGTAGAGCATTAAGTATCGGCCTCTGTATTTGTCAGGCTCTGGCAGAGCCTCTCAGGAGGCAGCACTTCTCCTCCTATGTGCACCTCCAGAAGACTGGGATTATGGAATTAGAGACACACGCCACAACACCTGGCCCATATGATGCTGTGGGTCCGGCTCAGGATTCAGGCAGAGTGTGAAAGCACCTTACCAGCTTAGCAACATCACAGCTGAATGTACAAACCTTTGTCCATAAACTAACAATTTGGCATCCAGTTCCATACATATCTTAGGCAGCTTGTGCATGTCAAAATAGAAGCTAGAAATGATTTATGGAGGTGGGGGTGAGGGGTATGTGCATAAAGTCACTGTCCTGGAGAAAAGTTTCAGTGCATGTGTTTGTGGTTCCCTGGAACTGTTTCCATTTGTGGTGCTCTGGTAAGAAGGAAAAGAGAAGAGCTAAGCAGAGCAAGAAACACTGGCAGAGCTTGGGCTTGGAGTTTGTCTCCTTGTCACTTAAAGATAAATGTCTACAGCCTCTCTGTTGTATTCCTGTTCTGGGAATCCATAATTTTGTTATATCAGCTGCTATGAGTCTAACAAATCTTGTTTAGATAGCACTGGCTAAGTTGAATATAATTCCAAAATGTGAAATTTCCTTATAAATACAAACAATGTCACAGTATTGTTAAATACTGCGTCAGGATGAATCTTCAGGTTCCTTGCCTTATCTCTCCAATTCTGATGCTGGGAAAGACACAACAGGAACTGTCACAGAAAAGAAGACAAGAAGACGGGGAGATAGCAGAGGCATCCCAGCACCTCTGTTTCCTTGTCACCTGTGAAACATGTCACTTCATTCATTCTGAAAAATCTAGGTCTATGGCACTAAATTGGTAGGAATTGTGATATAGCAAGAATCCAAATAGCACAAAATGAATGGCATTTCTTAAAGTCTGCAGAGCCTCTTTGGATAACTAACAAATGCTAAGGAGCACTGCCACCATGATGTGTCTGTCAAGCACGAGAAAGTAACGCTGGTCCTTGATTATTCTCTAAAAAAAAAGAAAAACGCAGTTCATTCTTTAACACAGTGTGTGTGTGTGTGTAGTAGTAGTAGTAGTAGTAGTAGTAGTAGTAGTAGTAGTAGTAGTAGCAGTTGTAGTAGTGGTAGTAATAGATAACTGTGGGCATATTTGTTTTCATTTATTTAATTCTCATACAATACATCTCAACCACAGTTCCCCCTTCCCACACACCTTCCAGTTTTCCTCCCCCATTTCCCCTCCCTTTCCATCTACTTCTTCATTTCCCTTCAGAAAATAGGGATAGATAGATAGATAGATAGATAGATAGATAGATAGATAGATGATAGATGGATAAATAGATAAATAGATACATACATACATACAAACATACAGACATAAGTAGATAACATAGATAGCTGACATTATACATACTCCTCAACTTATAATAAAGTTATAGCTCAATTAATACCTTGTAAGCTAATGATAGTAAACACATCTAACATACCCCAACTACAAGATACCATGACTTATTCTAGACTACAGTACAGTAGTGAGCATATTTTCCTTAACCCACTACTGGGACAACATCAGCACAACCATTTATTTTATGATAAAAATTCTGAATATCTCCTATAATCTATTCAGTACCAATAAACAGAAACACACTAGCAACAGACCACAGAATACTTGATGTGTTGTTCTTCCTTATAACGTCATGGATGACAAAGAGTTACAGTTTATTGTAACTTCCCAGCATCTCTAGACAGTATGGTACGTGTCCACTCCATAGAACGAGATAAAACTTCAAATCTGGAGGCATGGAATCCACTGAATGTGGTCTCTTATGAACCACTGTTGGTTAAATACTCAGTCAACCCATCAGAAATTGGGTATCAGACACTTTTCTCCATCTTACTCTTTGAGACAAAGCCTCTGACAGAAACCTGGGCTCATTTATCTGATAAGACTTGCTCTCCCAGTGAGGCTCCAGGATCCTCCCGTCCCTGCCTCCCAGAATTAAAGATATGTGATGCCTATCTGATTTTTGACCAAGGTGTTCGGGATATGAACTGAGGTTCTCCTGGATGCTTGGCAACTTTGTCAACTGAGTCATTCCCACAGTTCCACTCTTTGTATATTTGAATCTCAATTAAACATTCACCTATAGTATGAGTCCTTTTAAGATCTATTATTTTTCTCTATGAAAGGATTAGAAAGATTTTAGCACATTGGTGCTAAACAATTTTCTTCTGGGTAATTTAGATTGATGCTGTCGGCCTATATCACACCCTTTTTGTCTATTCGCATTGGAATTTGAACTAGCAAAAATGCATAAGTAGTCCTCAAGACCATATTCAGTCTGATGGCCCTTCTGAGTTCCAGTATCCATTTCTGATTTTTCTGCTGGCCATATCCATCTCAACTCACACAGGCCCCTCTTATAATGTACGCGAAGCTGAGCAAGACATGGTCTTTGCTTGAGCATCTTCTCGGCCTGTGCTTACTAGTTCTGTTCATCACATGAGTTTACAACATAGTAACAGCCCAAGGTTCAGTCTTTCACAGTATTTTCCATATTTTATTGTAACTTAGAAGGCTATGCGGTTAAACAACACCAGATTCACTCTTGTGCAACAGTGGAGTCAACCTCCCAAACCTTCTTATCTGCTCTTAGATCACAATCCATCAATCTCACCTAAACTTGTCCCCCAAGAATCTTCCATATTATGACTACAACAGTAGTGCTAAAATCAAATCTAGAATGTCAGTGTCCCTCTTACATAGTCCTTTAGATCTTTAGATATCTCTCTCTCTCTCTCTCTCTCTCTCTCTCTCTCTGTGTGTGTGTGTGTGTTTGTGTGTGTGTGTGTGTGTGTGTGTGTGTGTGTGTGTGTAGAAGGGTTGTGTATGTGCATGTATGAATACGATACCCTGGGAAAAGCAGCTTAAGAGAGAAAGGGTTTATTTGGGCTCATATTCGAGGATACAGCCCATTGTTAAGGGGAAGTGCTGGCAAAGGGAGCTTAAGGCAGCTATAGATCTTTCATACTGTGCCTACAGTCAGTCAGAGCACAATGATTATTCATGCTTAGTTCCCTTCCTCCTTTTTGTGACATCCAGAATCCAACACCAGGGATTTATTATGTTCAGTTTTAGAGTAGGTTTTCCTATGTCAACTAAGCAAACAATTAGCTTCATAAGCATGCCCAGTGGCTTGGAACACATGTGATTCTAGATGCTATCAAATTGAAACTCTACCCTTGTTCCTTTGACATCCAAACACAGCACTTTTAAGCTAAAACCTTTCACCTCTCATTCACATAGGTTCCTGCCCAGTTTACAGTACAAAATAATATATATTCAGTCAAAGTTTAGATGCCCCCATAGTTTAAGGATCCCAACATTGTTTAAAAGTCTAAAATCTAAATATCAGAAACTCAAGACATCCTTTTAACTGTGGATCCCAATAACATGAAAATATAATTTACATATGTCCAATGTATAATGGTATAGAATAAATATTTTCTCTTCAAAAAAGAAGACTCTGAGCAGAGCAGAGCAAGACCACAGAAAGATAAAACTCAGCAGAGCAATCACCAAATCCTTAGCTCTGAGTCTGGCATCTGGAGCTTGCAAAACAATCCTCTGGGATCCTAGTTGTTTATGCAGTTTCATCCCTCCAGCTATGTCCCCTGCAGCACACATAGCCTCTTTCTAAATCTGGTTGTACCTCTTCCGATAGCCGTGGAATCTGCAATATCCTCAGTTATACAGTGTGTATAATGGGCATTATCTTCATATATTTATGTAGTAGCCTCCTAGGGCCTTCCACAGGAACTGTGAAACTTTCACAATTTGCCTGGCTTCGGTGACTCTCTGGAGCCATAATGTAAGATTCAATGGCTCCCATCAATGCTATATCTTTCGTGTGTGTAAACCGAGAGGCATGTGGGCAATGGTACCAGTTTCTGCTGCCAGTTTAAGATGGATCTTGTCCATCTTGGACAATGGTTGCATTAGCTTCTGTGTGCAGACCCTGGAGTAAAGTAAAACACTTCTGTTGGCAGCTGTTACTTCAGAGCAGGGATCCCTTCCCATGAGGACTCTGTGTCTGTTTAGCCTCTTCCTATTGAAAATAAATTTGCATTTCTACAAAATAGAACCTTTGATGTGTGGGGTCTTACTCTCAAGACACCTTTTCTGTTGTCCTAATTCATAGCACCACAGGTTTTCCCCTCAATAGTGCTAATCACATTAACTGTTAACAGCTGTGTTCAAACTGCTCCTATGTAAAGCGAAGCTTGTTCACATTGTTTCTTCGACAAAATGCACGTTTTATATATTTCTCCTTTCTGTCATGCTCTCTCACTATAGACATGGATGAGGTCAATACACACTAGCCATTCCAGAGTCTGAAATTTGCTGCAGAAGAAACCAGTTTACTATCTCTAATTTAACCTCATCCTACTCAAGCTCTCAGAATGTGAGATGCAGTTTTGCCAGAATATTGTATAACTATTCCATGGCCCAGTTCGTGATAAAATACTTGAATTTAAACCCCACTGTAACCTCATTAATTGTCCTTTCACCCTTCTAATTTCCCTTGGTATCCCTGTCTCCCAAGTTCTACTATAATGTCCCATTAAACTCTACATACAACTCTCGAGGACTCTCAAGTTCTACAATCGTCAATATCCTTCCTGTAAAGCAGCTCTAAATGAGTCATGTGAATTGTCTTATTGCAGCTATGATCCTCTTCCCTCGGACCAATTTTCTGTATTATTTACTTTTCCATTTGCTGTGATTAAGTCCCTTGGCAAAACCAGCTTACCTGTGAGAGGGTATAATTTGGCCCACAGTTTGAGCATATACTCAGTTATGATGGGGATGCCCTGGAAGTCAGGGACTGAAACAGCACTGATCTGTTGTATCTTTACTCAGGAAGCAGAGAATGACCACTAGTCATGTTCAGTTAACTTCCTCAGTTTCGGACTATTTAGGACCTAGTCATGGGGAACAATTATTCCTACATTTTACTTTTTAGTTCAGAATTTTAATTTTTTGAGAAAATAATATAACCACCTCATTTATTATTTCCCTTTCCTCCATTCAATCCCTCCCATCTATCCCTTCTTTCAAATCCATGGCCTTTTTCCATTAATTGTAGTTATTTAACTATTATATATTACATATATACATATGATAGATGCATACACACATGTATTTCATATGTATATATACATGTAATACACATAATAACATGTATTCCTAAATACAGAAACACAACCTGCTCAGTCTATATAATGTTACTGCTATGTATGCTTTCAGGCTAATAATCACTTAGTAGTGGATAAACAATTGGTATGCTCTTCATTGGAAGACAGTTTCTCCTGCTTTCGGCATTCTTTACTTGCCTGCAATTCTGTGTGTGGGTTGAAACCTCTTGAGTTTTCCCTATCTTTTTACTATTATTTTTAATATTTTTCATAAGATTGATTGTGAAAATATTATTTCCTCTTTCCCACCTCCTCCCAGGTCTTCCCAATGCTCCCTATCTACAGAAATTCATGTTCTTTTTCTCTCACTCTCAAAAACATTACAACATTACTTTAAGGTGGGTCTTCTCAACTTAATGAGTATAATCAATAGAATCCCTCACAAGCATAGCCACAGGCTAACATAATATAGATAATCCCTCACAGTCATGGCCAGAGACTTATCTCCTAGGATAATCTGGCTCCTTTCAAGTTGACAATATTAACCATCACGGCTTAGTATAAACTTTCAACTCCTTAGCATTAAAGTGTATTATTATCTGGTTCTATTGGCACTTTTAGTCTAATTTTCTTTTCCCTCTCAGTGAGCCAAGCTTTCTCATCTTCCCAAAAGTACCATAAAGTAGGATAAACTCCAAGGCAGTGGTTCTCAACATCCTAATGTTTCAACCCTTTAATACAATTTCTTATATTGTGGTAACCCCCAGCCATAACATTATTTCATTGAGAACTGCTAATCTCTGAGAAATTCTTACTCATCCTTCAGAGTTTACTACCAATCACCCTTCAACAAGAAGTCTTTTCTGAACTTATATTTACTTGCTTCCTTCTCCTTCACTGTTGTTTCGACTTGGATGTGTTACTGTTAGTGCATGTTTCGTTGGTCTCATCAATTACTTTCTATTTGATTCCTGATCCTTCAACTTTCCCACATATATCTTCCATCAATTCTCTTGCCTCTCTCCCTTAATATCTATTCATTTCTCCTTGTGAAATAGGCAAATAAACATATACTTACAGAAAATACTTGGGTTTAAAAATCATTCTCTAATTTCATACATCTTTTGAGTAGTGCCCTAATTTTCAACTCTCCTCATAGAAAACAAAACAAAGCAAAACAAAAAACTTGAATTTTGTTATCTTTTTGTCTTTATATCTCATCCTATCTCCCAGTCATTATAAATCCTTTCCGGTTCTGTTGAAAATGTTATTGGATTACCATTAGTGACCCCCACGTTCAAATTCAAAGGTTAATTTTTAGCCCAAGTCTTGTTTATTTCATCAGCAGCATTTGATAGAGCTGATAATGTACTATTATTTCAAACACTTGACTTACATATTTACTTGGTTTTTGGAAGAGCTCTACCCTATTGTGCTATGTAGCTCTCTATTTTTAAGCCACTTTTATTGATATTTTCTCATTCACCTATTAGTGTGGAAGTGCACCAGGACTTGACAGGCAACTTCTGCTCTTCTGGAATTGTTCATGGAGCATCATGCTCAAAGTATTCCCTTTACACTTACAACTGTAAAACTTACATTTCCAGCCATAGAGTCTGTCTCAGATTTCAGGCTTTTCTATACACAGTTACTTGATGTAGTCACATAAAATTCTCTTCAGTATAACAAATTTCAAATTGTAAACACTAAGAGTGCATCTTCTCCTTACTTTCATTTAAATTGCAGCCTATAGGAATACTATTCTTCCTTGCTGGTGTTCAGGACATGACATTTGTAGTCTTCTTTACCTTTTCTCTTTTTCTCATATTTCAGAGACATTCCATCAGCAAACACAACAAACTATAACTTTAATATATATGACAAATATATCCATTTCCTACCATACACTTTCTCTTATTTATTAAAAATAGATTCTTCTTTCATACAATATGTCTCTACCACAGGTTCGGTTCCCTCGTCTCCTCCAAGCTTCCCTCTCTACTTCCCCTCTCCCCTGATGTATTCTCCCTCCTCTCCTTTCCGGAAAAAAAAGCAGGTCTCCAAATGGCAACAACCAAACAGGACAAAATAAAATAAAAGACAGGATAAAAGCCCTCAGACTGAGGCCGGGCAAGGTAATGTAACAAGAGGACAAGAATCCAAAGAGCAGGCAAAAGAATCAAAGACACATCTGTTCCTACCGTTAGGAGTCCCATCTCCTAGAAATACCAATCTAACATCTATAACATATATGCAGAGGACCTGGTACAGATCCATGCAGTGCCCCATCCCCCGTGCTTTGAAAGTCAGTCTTTGTGAGCCATATGAGTTGATTCAGTGGGTTTTGCTCTCCTGTGTCCTACATTCCCTCTGTCTCCTACAATTTTTGCTTCCCCTATTCCATGGGATACCAACAGCTACAAGGGGAAGAACTGTTGGAGAGCTTCAATTTTGACAGTCTCTGCATAATATCTGACTGTGGCTCTCTACCTGCACTCCCATCTACTGTCAGGGAAGCTTCTCTGATAACAGAATACCATTAGGAACATTTCACTGATTTTTAAAAAGACTAGTTTTATTTGGTCTTAAAGCCTAGGTCTCTAGGATATCTATTCTCCAGTTCCTGGCTATCCAAGCAGTGTCAGGCATGTGTTCCCTCTTGTACAGTGAGCCTCAAGTTAAGTCGGACATTGTGTATCCACTCCCACATCTTTTGTGTCACCATCCTCTGTGGCACATCTTGCAGGCAGAAGAGATAGCAAGTTAAAGGTTTTGTGACTGGGTTGGTGTCCATGTTTCTTTTTTCTTTCTGTAGCTTGTAGAATACTTTCTCCCACCAAAGAGACTAGAAGTTAAGGATGAAGTGTCCATGTAGCCAGTTTTGACCAAGCCACATTCATTGAGTTGTGTAGATGTTAGTTTTGTCAATAGGGTCCTCCTGTCAGCTTACAGAGAGTTACCTTCTGTATTACCATCAGCCTGGGTTGTTTGGGATCTCCACTTCCTAATATCCAATTCCAAGTAACACTGAAAGTATAGCAAACCCCTCTCAAGCTTTCTCTTTGTTTCTGTACACAAAACTGATCCTGCTAAAGTGTAAACCACACCACTGAAATGTTCACCTTTCAGTGCCTTTCCAATTTTCTAAGCGTCAAAGGCAGAAGCATAGAAAAAGTAAAATTGTCAAATCAGTTTGGGAACTCAAGAATTCTTGTTCCTCTTCTCCTTTTATTCTCCCCCATTTTAGCTTTATGAGCTTCTCTCCTGCTCTATGAATAACACAAAATAGCCATGCTCCAGGGCAATGCATTTGTTATCTCTACACTCTCCTCCAAAGCAGACACACCTCACTCGCTTCCCATCTCCATGTCTCTGCTCACATGTGAGCTACTCTGTGGGACTGTGGTCAGCTTCTTTATGGCCACAGCCCAATATCTTCAACATACCACATCTCCCCTCTCATTTTCATTTTATTTTCTTATGAAGAAAGTATACTCTGAATTCTTATTCATTCTATTTGCATGTTGTACGTTCCCTCACTAAAAATGTGAAGTCTAAGACTCTCAACATGTTCTGTTCTGTTTACCTTGTTCTCCAGAGCCTATAACTACATAGGCACTGCATAGGCATTTACTGAAGAAATGATCAATGCATTTAGATATGGATTATGCCACCTCTGTGCAGCCATATATCCTGCAAAGAGTGAGCTGAATATGTTAAACACAATAAAAGATCTACAGAGGGACAGTAACTTCATATAATAGTCAAATAGGAATGGTCTTTTCTTGTTTCTATTTATTCAAACAGTATTCTACTTCAACACAGTATAGATATTGGGGAAAAGCTGAAAAGTCTGTATGAATGAGATGAGTAATACACATTTAGAACTCTGTCAGTTGGAGCAGGAGGTTTCCTCTTACTTCTTTGGAAATAGTGACTAGGTGATCCCCTGAAGGATCATACAAAATGATGAAAATAATGGGAGGAATACATGAGGGAAAAGAGAAAGAAGACGAAAATGATTGAGGCACCAGGACTGAGAAAAGAAATTAGTTAGTCTTAATTGGGAAGGGAACGATAACCAATTCCCCCTGAAAGACAGGTCAAAATTACAATCAACCCAGTATAATAAACTTATAAATACAATTTACATTTATTTTAACAATAAAAGTACTTTAAATGAATTTTCCCATTGCATATAGTAAGGCATTTTACAGTTATAAAAAATGTTAACATAAAAATCTGAAAATGATAAACTAATAATTTTCCTTTTCCTATAGACTCTTCACAAACTAGTAAAGGTCTCCAGACGCCTGGCACCTATAAGGTTCTAAATGTGTCCCTGCCAGATAACTCTGCCATCACCTTGAACTTGCAGTTTCTGCACTAGGTCTTCCATTCCTAAGAAGCAGAAGAAGAAAGAGCAAACATATCCAGCTGGGTCCACTTGTCTTCACTCCAGTTGTAACCCAGATCTCAGCCACATAGACACACAAAACTGTAAGAGGGGCTGTGAACTAGAGTTTAGCCATATGCCTAAGAGGGTCACCTAGCCATCTCTGAATAACTATGAAGGGTCTTCCATTAAAATTTTCACTAACTTTGAGTTCAAGAAATAAGCCTGCTGTCATTTCATGGGCTGTGATAAAAGTCATGATACTCTTGGGTCAATGACAAAGAAGAGTTACACATAAGTTAGAGAATCTAATTGCTTTGTTTTACTTCATTACTGGCAAATCCGGGCATCTTGGTACCACAGGACTTTGAGAAGGGCAGATGGCATCGGTAGCACATTCTACTACAGGAGATGAAGATAAATCTTTCAAATAAACAACAAGCACGCTTGACTTTTGCTCTAGCGATGCCAACATCCTGATCTACTTACAATTTATATACAAACATCTTTTATAAGAAGATTTGGACAATTAACCTCTGGTGCCTTATATCTAAATTATTCAAAAGTTCAAGATTCAAGAACAAATTCACTCCCAAAGAGTCATGCATAATTAAACACTTGTCACGCAAAGTATTTAAGGTACTTTGAGCAAACCATACCAACTGAGTCATTAACAAGTTGACATATCGAGGATGTTTTATAACAAGAGATACCATCTAGATTGATCTAGATCAAGAGAACCTCTTTTCCCCCAATTAACATGAAAGAGGAAAAGTAGAAACTGTAAAACTCTAATAACCGTAAGTTGCGCTGCTTGACCAGCAGAGCTTACGTGGTGAAGACTTTGATATGTGACTAATAGCATCTTTCATAAACTAACTGGAGTTGTATGGACACAATGAGAGTTCTCCTAAAAATTATGTCAGCAACCCAGATCCTGAAATGGTAAAGCAGGCTAACAACTTGAAAAAAGTTGGGGGACTAAAAGCTAGTGTGAGTAAAAACACATTACTCACGTGTTGAGGAACTAACTGGTCCAAGGAAAAGGATACACATGGTTACTGTAAGAAAAATGTACTGATCATAGCATCAAAAAATATTACAGCTTCTAGAGTGACTTGTGTGTTTTTCTTAAAATCCATGACATTCAATGGATGGCTATTCTGGCTTGCCCACCTAAATATGTAAGTTAAAGCCAAAAAGTACTTCTAACTCAGTAGAGATGTACGTTCATACACATTCCTGTGACAGGGTGATTTACCAAAGGCTGGTTAAACAGACGACCACTGGGGCGGTTAGTATGAGTTGGTACACATTTGCTTTGCTCTTGGTAGAACTGTTTGAGAAGAATTTGGTTTTGTGGACTTGTGAGAGGATGTATGTTACTGATGGTAAGCTTTGAGGTTTCAAAAGCCCATGCCAGCTGCCAGGCTTTCCACCGTGATGCTCGTGAGGTTTGTCTCTAAAACGTAAAACTGTGAGCAATGAAGCTCACAATTAAATGCTCTTTTTTATAAGTCGCCTTGGTTCTGGTGACTCTTGGCAGAAGTAGAAAAGTAACGAAGACGACCATGGGACAACATGAAAAAGATAATCTTTATCTGTTTATCTTCATTCTCATACATGTAGAAAGGTCAAGGTAGGAAATATATTAACTAATGTGTCCAATGTAAGGTCAAGCTCACCCGGACCAGTGCATAACACACTTAATGATATTGCAAGCAACTAAGTGTTGGAATAAATGTCCTTTGAGATGGTAGTGAGAGGAATCATATAAGCAAAACAGAGATAGCAAAGAAAGGGTCTGAATTTGCACATCTAGCAATGAAAAAGCTATAATTCCTCATTTTTATTAGTTCTTTGAAGTTTGTGTACAACATATACTCATCAAATTCATCCCTTCTCTCCACTTCTCCCAAATCCACCCCTTTCCCTACCCACCCAACTTTGTGACCTTTTAAAAACCATATCGAAAACAATTTGTGTTGTCATCTACTCTCAGATATGTGGCCTTCCACTGAAGTATGGGCAATTTACAAGCGGCAAGATTCTTAAACGTAACTGACACTTCCTCCCCCATAATCACTAATAGCCTCTTATCTAGGGGTGGGATTCCATGAACACCTCTCTTCTTCACAGTGGGGATATGTCAGGCATGGTCTTTAATTGGTGGTCATTGTACACTGTCACAGCTGATATGTGCAACTGCCCTGTTACCTTTACACCATTTCATTAGTCATTTATCTAACACTCCGATTCTTATAATCTTTCCAGTCCTTCTTCCCAAGGGATCGTTGAGCCTTAGGGAGAAAAATAATACTGAAATATTCCATTTAGGGCTTAGTACTCCTCTGTGCCTTATTCTCTTCATAGTGAATAGTTGTGATTGCTTGTATTAACCATCATCTACCTTGAAAAGAAGTATCTCAGATAAGGGCTGAGAGATCCATTTATCTATGCATATAATGACAGATCATTAGGAATCGGTTTAATATCATTTCAATTTAGCAGAGTAATAGTAGTAAGTCCTCTCCTAGGGTCTATTTGACCTATCTAGCCATTGGTGCTTAACCTCAGTAATAGTGCAAGCCATTTTATTCCACCTAGTAAATGCAAGCCTGGGCTTGGATAAAGTAATCAAACTAAATTCAGTTCATTTATTACCACTTGCACTGAAACCTTTAATCTTTTTCTTGCTTGAATTTCACCAAATATTTGTCTAATGTCTAATTTGACAGATTCTCTTAAGAAACGGCTGCTAGGAAATTCAAACTATAATACAATTTGTACTTTTTTTAAAAAAGTCAACTCACAGGAGGAAATACGGGGACAAAGAGTGGAGCAGGGACTAAAGGAAATGCCATCCAGAGACTGCCCCACCTTGGTATCCATCCCATATGCAGCCACCAAACCCAGACACTATTGCTGATGCCAAGAAGTGCCTGCTAACAGGAGCCTGATATGGATGTCTCCTGAAAGGCTCTGCCTGGAAGAGCCTTACTGATACAGATGAGGATGCTTGCAGCTAACCATCAGACTGAGCACGGAAACCCCGATGGAGGAGCTAGAGAAAGAACTGAAGGAAGAAGAACAATAATATCAACTAAGCAGAGCCCCCAGAGCTCCTAAGGACTTAACCACCAACCAAAGAGTACACATGGAGGCATCCATGTCTCCAGCCACATATGTAGCAGAGGGTGGCATTGTCTGACATCAATAGGAGGAGAAGTCATTAATCCTGTGAAGGTTCATTTCCCCAGTGTAGGGGAATGCCAGGGCATTGAGGTAGGAGTGGGTGGATAGGAGTGGGGACATCTTCATAGAAGCAGGGGGATGGGGAATGAGAGAATGGGGAAAGGGGATAATATTTGAAATGTAAAAAACATAAAATATCCAATGAAAAATATCTGCTAAGATGAGCAACATTTCTCACACCTGCAAAATGTAATATTAGTAATTGTGGTGGTTAGGTAGTAAGGATTCTGTGAGACAAGGTTGGCCTGGGGAAAGAAGGAGAAAGACTGGGAGGAGAAGAAGAGTGAGAAGGAGGAGGTAGTTAGGGAGAAGGAGTGATAGGGGAAGAATAAGGAGATGGAGAGAGTTGCAGCAAAATCAAGCTAATTTCTATCAGATTTTAAAACACAGATTTTAAATAAAATAAAACACCCAGTAAGTATTGTGATGTTTTTAGACTATGAGATACCACAGGAGTAAAACGACATGTGTATTTAATAAACTTTCAAAGGCAAAGAAAAGAATTCTGGTGAAATAACCTCGGATCTATGTTGAGTTCCAGTTTCCATCCATTGCAGAGCGTGGAGACGGGGAAAACTGTGTTCAAAATATCATGGTGGAATATAGCAATTTATCCGGCAAAACATGTCAAGGAGGAAAAAGTGGTCCAACCAACTGTGGTACCTGAACAAGCATTAACCACAGTGTTGGCCTTTAAGCTGTCGAATGACCTGGACTCTGCTTTGCTTCTGATCCACAGGAAGGCATGCGTCACCATTAATTTCACGCATGTTACCCAGGAAGGCAAAGGCATTCTGGTTGAGCTAGTAGATTCTATCAGGAGCAATTACAAAGACAGACTATGATGCGATCTGCAGACACTGGGGAAGCAAGGTCCTGCGTCCAAAAATCTGTGGCTTACATTGTCAAGTTGAAAAGGGCAGAGGCAAAATAACTGTCCTCCATCCTGTGTTAAATGTACTGCTGAGCTATATGTACATAAATATAATTTTAAAGTTGTCCTTTAAAATTTAAGGGAGATATTAATGGATATACAGTAGGTCCTTTACTAACACACACACACAAACACACACATATATAACATACACACACACACACACACACACACACACACACACCACAGATAGATCAAATCTGGGATAAAGTACAGACATATGAAGTATAGGTTTAGATCACCCATTAAGACAACTCCCTGGGACTCCACCTTGACACTAGTCTCAATGAGAGCATAACAAATGCACGAAATGATGCTTGTACCCATAAATGTGCTTATTAATCTCCCTCTGTGTAATGCCGGTGGAGGACATCTCTTTATGAGGTTATATGAACTCAATCTCGACTTTGGAAAATTGAAATCATCATTATGAGAGTTTTATTATTATCTACCTGTGGCTAGTACAAGTCTATTCTAGAAGAAGCATAACTCACAATAATAAAGTATAATGCAAACTTCTCCCTGCTTGCTCACCCCAGAATTGAACTCTGAAATACAAATATCTTGGAGATGAGTTCATTTTCATAATTGAAAATATGGAAAATACTGCATTGACCAGCCATATTCAAGTTTCTCATTTGGTTTCTAGGCAAAAGATTCCACTCACTTCCTGCGACATGTTCCTATTTCCTGTATAGGCAACTATCTCCATAAAGTTCTGAAATCTCAGACATAAAAAGTAAAATGCATATTTCCAACGACTTTGCTCTAGAATTCTTTTATCTATATATAACTGTGAACAGATAAGCAATATTCATACAGACCAATGTTCAATGGAATTCAAACCTATGAAAAGAGGTATTCGAAGGACTGTGTAGCTAATCAGGTTTTCATTTAAATTTTGGTTTCCCATGAATTAATGTATTAGCATAATATTCAGACAAAACTTTTGTGTGCTATTATGTGTACATGTGGAATCCTGATTTAATTGTCTCTCTCATAATTGCTAAAGTGAAATACAGTTAAGGAAAGGCTCCATCTCTTTTATGTAGTGATTTCCTTTAGATTTTCCTTTGTTTGAGGGGAAAAAGTGATCTTAAAGCTTAACGTAATATGTAGACATGATTTTTAAAGCATCTTTCATAAACAAATTGTATTTCTATAAATTTCCTCCTAAGCTACAGAGAGGTATACACTATTTGCTTTAAATGTGAACACGTTCCTAGAAAAACAGAAGCCACGCTCAGGACGTTGTAGTATACTGATGCCCTATATGGAAATTTCTCTGCCAAGCTCTTAAGCCTCATTCCCAAGGAAGAAAATGATAATCCTGAGTCACCCAAGTTGTTTGTTAATTCTTATCACCACTTTCACACAGATGTCATGTTAAAATCATGTTTTACTTTGCATTCTGAATCATAGTGGATGTTCATGACATATGACATCATCAGTAATTATAAAACAGAAAATGGAACCACAATCCGACAAGAAAATGATAATTTTTATAAACAAAGGGAAATGACAGTAATGCCAGAAATAACAGGAAGGAGATTTCTTATTTTGAGGAGTTCACAATATAAGAATATGTTTTTCTGGGGTACTCTAGAAAACTAAGAGTGGAATGGCTAGAGGTATAAAAAAGGTACATGATGTAATGACCTCATAATGAATCTCAAGGCCAGAAACAGAGTCTCTAAAACTCTACCCAAAGGAAGTTTTATTAAGTTATTGAGTTTGTTATGGTTGCTTGATCAGAGACTGGTAATAGTCCACAAAAGCTCTATTCACTTTCTAGTTAAACTTTCAGGCATGATCCATTCCCTGAAGAGCAGAAACTGAGGTTAGTAAAATGTCAATTTGTTCACATGACCCTAAGTAGTTGGGGTTAAAAATGCAGAAGACTCTCACTTAAAAACCAAAAGTCAGAGAATGGAATCCGAGATACCAGACACTGATACTATTTTTCTCAAATAAGAAGTCTGTATGCAGGGCTGGGGATTTAGCTCAGCGGTAGAGCGCTTGCCTAGCAAGCGCAAGGCCCTGGGTTCGGTCCCCAGCTCCGGAAAAAAGAAAAGAAAAAAAAAAGAAGTCTGTATGCGTAGAAGTATGTTATATGCAAATCAATGGGAAAAATACAGAGTACACTGTTGACAGAAAAGAATAATCAAGGGGTCTAGGGCTGATGGATATGTTTGGTTATTGACCTATTATTCTCTTTTATTAATATACATGTATAAGCTAAAAATACATAAATAAACTACTTGAAGAACACCTGGGCAGGCACTTGACTTTAGGAGTGTAGAAACAGAATGCTCTTGGCAAATGAGACTTCTAAAGCGACATCTTACAATGTAGGAGCAATCATTTAGAGCCCAAAATATTCTAATTGTTTGAACTCTTGCCTCCCATTTAATTCTAGAAATTGCCGTCTCTGTAAAGTAGTCTCTATTAGACATCCATGCATTTACTCATAGAAACACGTACATGCACACACACATACACACACATGCACACTCACATGCATGCATGCATACATACACTTTTTTAATAAAATGTTTTATATAATTCTTACAATACTTCTTTTTATTGAATATTTTGTGTATTTACATTTCAAATGTTATCCCCTTTCCCCCTCTCCCATTCCCCCTCCTGCCTTTCCCTGTTTCCATGAAGATGTTCCTACTCCCACCCACTCACACCCACCTCAACACCCTGGCTTCCCCCTCCACTGGGGAAATGAGTCTTTAAGACAGAACCAAGGGCTTCTCCTCCTATTGATGCCAGACAATGCTATATGTGGCTGGAGCCATGAGTCCATCCATGTGTACTCTTTGGGTGGTGGTTTTAGTCTCTGGGAGCTCTGGGGGGTTTGGTTGGTTGATATTGTTGTTCTTCCTATGGGGTTGCAAACCCCTTCAGCTCCTTCAGTCCTTTCTCTAACTTCTCCACTGGGGTCCCAGGGCTCAGTCTGATGGTTAGCTGAAAGCATCTTCATCTGTATCAGTAAGGCTCTGGCAGAGCCTCTCATGAGACAGACTTTAAAATATCTGTTGACAAGCCTTTCAGCATCCTCTGTCACCTCTTGATTTAGACTATGATGACCATAGCCATGTGGACTCAAGTATACTATGACTACCCTGACCAGTCAGCTATATTTCCCTGATTTACCCTAAACCAGCAAGTCTCTCTCATTTCCAAATATGTAATCATTGCTTTGAATTATGACTGTATTGGCTCAATGAATAAATAAAACAGATAAAATGAAAATGGAGCTCGCTTTTTATAAACCATGAGGACTGAAGACCAGATAAAATCCCATTCACCACGATAACTACATCACTTTTCATCCCCTATTAAACTAAGCACAGAACAGTCATATACACATATCTATTATTGCAAATTAATGCACGGAGTCTTCACTAAGTATAGCAGAGAGACCAAGGCTCCATTGTACTGAGCACCAAGTCACTCCGACTGTTACCTTCCAAGTAGGTTAAAAGCAATTCAACCAGGGCATTTAAGGGAATCTGAATTTTTACTAAACTCCAAGGGGCCAGAAATAATAAATAGGAAAGTAAGGTGCCCAATTGCTCTAGACCTCGGAAATATCACCCATAGCAGGCATTCTCCTTTAAAAGCTTTGGCGAGTGAAGAGAAGTACATTTGGCATGACTGAATCACTGATATCATGAACAATCTCGCATACGCTCTCAAAGATGCTTTGTATTTTTTGCCAATTCAGAGATGCCTTCCTAAAAGGTTTTGAGAACAGGGTCACAGAAAGCAGTGGCCCATGCAAATTTAGCTCATATTTGCTCACATATATGTCCAGGAAAGTGCATTGCATATCAATTATGAATTTCGTTATTAAGACATTTTAGGCTGTCAAAACCTTAAAAGCTAAATTTTTCCCGTAATGCACAGATGCATTTGCGTTCATCTTCCCTATAAAGGGCTCCATTAGAATATGAAGGACAATTCTAAAGAGAACTAGCTAACACTTTCTTTCTGTACCTCTTTCCTTAAAACTTCTACTATATATTCTATTAAAGTTGACGTGCAAGTTGTCACCATAGGGTAGAGATACATGTATGCTGAACTGCCTGAAACAACAGCAGTATAAAGAGAGAAATGCTTCCAAATGTAGTTTTTGGCTATGAGCTTCCAGGTAAATTCATTGCTAGCTATATTGGTGTATTACTTACTCTAAACATTCTTATTAGGAGGAAGGAATCCTATCAGAAGTCTATGTTTGTAAAATACCCACTCACAGACTCACGGTTTGAAAACGTGATTCTCACTGAGTGACTCTATTTGGAGAGTGTGTGGAAACTTTCTGAATCGGGACATACATAGAAGAAGTATGCTCATGGGTGACTCCCAGGGAGCTGATCTGCTTCCTGTATCACTCCCTCCTTCCTGGCCCACTGGGATGAGAACTGTGTTGCTCTACCAAGCATTCTTCACCATGGCAAAACGGGATCTCTGAGGCTGTGTGCCAAAATAAATTCTTCCTCCTGTTTTTTTTTTTTTAATTCTGCCAACTTGCTGACAAAAATCCCTACTGCACAGCCTAAAGTAGCTCTGCTCTCCCTGGCAATTTGACCTTATTTCATTCCTACTATTATCTCAAGCTTAAGTATAGGTAAAACCTATGGGGCTTCTTAAGCTCATCATCATTACACATGATTGCATTGCCAACATTCAAATTTAAATGCCTGCGAGCTCCAGGTAGCACATGTAAATCCCTGAGGTTGGCTGAGTCTGAGGAACCAGGCAGAGAGGTGAAGTTGGGGTCTGTGAGAAAGGAGGGATATACATATACCTACTCCTACGAAATTACTTGTGTTGAACTTCTCCTCAGTTGTCTCCAAAAACCAGGAGGTTCCAGTGGCAGTGGGCGACCCTTGTTTTTGACAAGCAAGGAAAGAAACTATGTTTTTCTATTTGTTACAGCTCCCAGTTTATAATATTAACTAAAACATACATTTAAATACACAGCCAAATACCAAGCTTGCAGGAAAAAAATCAAACTACTGTCAACTGAGTACATCCTTGCTAGATTGACTTTATATGCAAATGTTATATATCAATGTATTTAATGTTATATATCAATTCAACTAAGCCACACTATTCATATCTCTGTCAAACACAACTGCATGAGGTGTAAACCATATTTTACATGAAATTATTAATTAAGTCAGTTGACTTTGAGTAAAGCAGATTGTCCTCCGTACCATGAATCATTGCTGATTCAGTAGAAGGCCTTCATAAAAAGATATTGGCATCTTAGAGGAGAAAAAGCCAGATTTCCTGAGACCCAAACAGCAAATCAGTTCATAACAATGTAACCTACAGATTTTGTATCTGTCTTTCCACAGTCTTTGGAACCGATTGCTGAATATCACTAAATTCAAGTAGATAGATAGATAGATAGATAGATAGATAGATAGATAGATAGATAGATAGATAGATAGATGATAGATAGATAGACAGCCAATAGATAGTAGATAGATAGATGATAGATAGATTGACAGTCAGCCATTAGATAGTAGATAGATGATTGATATATAGATAATAGATAGACGAATAGATAGATAAATAGATAGGTAGGTAGGTAGGTAGATAGATGATAGATAGATAGATAGATAGATAGATAGATAGATAGATAGATAGATAGATAGACAGACAGATAGACAGGGAGAGAAACAGAGAGAGACAGAGAGAAAGAGAGGAAGGGAGGAAGGGAGGAAGGGAGAAAGAGAAGGAGGGGGGCTCTTACTGGTTTTGATTCTTTGAAAAACTCGTCTGCTTGTTTCCCAGGTGAACTACATAGGACTTATATTTGGCCAATCAATTTATATAGCTTTAGGTCCACAGCCCAAGTTATCTATGATCTGAACTAGACAGAACCACATGTATCGTTCCTTTTGATTACACATTACCATTCAAATTTCTTCTTTCAAATATCAAAATTGGTTCCGAAATAAACATCCTGAAATATCTCTTATACTCTATTATCTTTTTATTCTCCTCTGGTCTCTCAAAGCTAAGAATTTAAAAGAGATCCTGTTTTCCCTCCTCCCTGGTTTATAAGTGCTCCAGCTTGGATGCTGCTTTACTCAACTGTTGCTCTTTATGCTTTTGTCTGTTATTTTGTCAAATGAAAGCCAGGGGTTTCTTTACCTTCAACTACTTCTGTCTTAATGTAGAGTACGCATCCTTACAGGCCAGTGCTCTTTTTGAAAGTAACGCAAAAAATAAAATCAATATTTCACAAAAGGTTTACAATGAATTACATATGGATATTTCTTTTAGTAGCAATTGGTAACAGCAACTAATGCATAATTAGTGGTTTTAATGTACCAGAAATTGTCTTAAACTCTTTATATATTTATTTTAATCCTCAAATCATATTTACCTTCCTTTTGTAAGGTTTTGTTACCACTTGAATTTTTATAAAACAATTGAGGCACAGAAAGGCTTGGAAACTTGTTCAAAGTTAATACGTGTTTTTAGTTTGTACACAATCATTTAGAAATCTGATTTTAACAATTTAATATACTGCCATCCCTTATCCCTCTCCCACACTGCAACTCATCCCTTTCTTTACAACTCATCCCTGTCTTCCTGCCCCCAGGTCACTGTTATGTGTCTCTGGGGGTACATGTATGTGTGTGTGTGTGTGTGTGTGTGTGTGCACGCATTTGTATGTTTCTATGTGTACACATCTGTGTGTGTGTTTATCTGTGTGTGTCTCTGTGAGTTTTTTCTGCCTGTGTGTTTATGTGCCATGTGCATGTGTGCATGGATGCATGTACATATATATTTGCCTGTATCTGTGGGTATGTGTAATATACGTATGTGTCTGTGTTTGTATTATATGTCTGTATATGCTTATCTGTATGTGTATGCAAGCAGGTACACAATTTTAACTACTATTCTGTATGTGTGTTGAAGTATGCTTACTCTATTTTAACAGACAATATAAAATACTTAATGACCACTTATTTCAAAAATGGAACATTGTCCCCTGGGACTTTAGCTACTTCTGTCTATCTGTCCCATAGATCCTGTAGCCATTTCTGTGTATTTGTCCCATAGATCCTGTAAATCCACCTGGTAAGTAAAGAATGAGACCTGTGGATACTAAACCTCTCTGAATACCTTTTTGTGTCTACAGTCCTCAGTCCAGAGCCTGTTCATGTGTTCCATAGGATGGAAAGAGAAGCTACCAAAGAGAGCTGAGTGGCCTGAAAGAGGAGGAAATCCATCCTAGTATGCACATAATCTATAGACCATAAACCCCTGGAACCCTTTCCCAAATCCCAAGGCTGTCAAAATGAAAAGTAGTCAGTATATTCTATAGTACAGCAAATGAAAGCCACTTAGAATATGACTGTATCGCTGATGAGCTAACTTTCCAATAGAACTTAGAATCCAAAGAGATGGACAACATATCCTTCCCGAGTTTTCTACCAATGATGTCATCTGAAACTTCCTTAGAATAAAACAGGCACGACAGTAGAAAACGAGAATCTGAAACGGGAGGCAGTTTTGAAGCAACTGCATAGTAAAACTTACATTTAGCCATTCAATATACACAGCTTTTGCTTTTGCTATATAATATGGTGGGGAATTCCAGTTCCTCCAAAAACAAATAAATAAACTTGAAGGACAAATCCCCATATATTATAATAAAGTATATATCATAAGTAAAGCAGTTGATTTAGAGACCACCAGTGAGCACCTAACCAGTGAGCACCTAAAGTTGTGCTAATTTGGATTGCTTTTTTGGACATGTTAAAAAGAAGTTTTTATACTGCACAAAATAAAAACATCTAAAAAGTTACAAAGAATACTTATGGTTATAAAACTGAGAAAAATTAGCTTTCCCACTGTTAATAGAAAACCAAACTTCCATAGGTATTTTAATAAGATCATAGCACTGGTAACTACACTCCCATCTGCCCCTATCATTAAAGGTTAAGTTCTCTGATTTTTACAAGCTGCTCAAACAGTGAAATATGTGTTTGAAGAAGTAAATTCGAGCTACACAGAAGGCAGTAGGAAAACAAGGCCCATGCTTTGTTATCCTTATCCAGTGTACCTCATTAGTTTAAATACTATTTTTCCTCCATCCAATTCTGCCTCTCTATCAATTACTTCTTTTAATGCTCAAATTCTGTCATTCAGCAGACCCACTAGGAACAGTTTATACCTGTCTTTTTATCACTTGATAGAAGTAAAAAGGAAAAAGTTTTTAAAAACAGTCAAACACAGCTTTCCTGGACAAAGAAAACATTTTGTTCTCTCAGACATTTTTTTCTCAATCCATAGATGTAACAAAATACCTGAGGCTGGGTAATGCATATAGAAGTTTTATCTGTTGGTTCTGGAAGTTCAAAGATGTGTATGCTACTGCCTTTACACAGATGGGGGGAAAGGCTCCTTGGGAGGGTAGGGGTGGAATCACAAGTGTCTGAGTATGTTTGGCAGCATCACCCAGCCAGATAAAAACTAAAGAGAGACTTGGAGATATGCCTCAGTGTTTTATAGCAGCCTAATCCAGGTGAATTAAGTGGGGTTCACAGATAACTATATCAAGTCCTTCTAAGACTACATCCACATAAACTAGTTACCCTGTACTGTGTGTCTGTCAGAGACTGGGCTTACTTCTATTTTCATCAGCATCAAAATGTTCAATCCTATGCACAGATGTTAGAAAAGAAGGACCAGATCACTCCAGTGTGCTTACCTCATAGCAATAAATTGCGTATCTTGACCTGGTTTGTCTTTCAAGAATCAGGATGGTGAGTGCTGGTCATGAAATAGAACTGATTGCTTTAGACTTCTAGGTTCTTAATATGATTGCTACTATTATGTAACACACTTTAAAGGATACGTTCCCACAAGTTACGATAAAAGGTTGAAAATATGACCCAAGAACAATAATAAGCAAACAACTAAAAGAGAACAATATGCTACAGCCTATAACTTTACTTTCTACACTGTCTGTAAATTTCACCAAACACATTGTCTAAATCACACTGAGAGTATATTTGGCATTGATTTTACCTCCCAAAGCTTTTTTCTATGCCAATTGATTGCATAGTTAAAGTACACTCAACTGGGCACCTGCCTAGAAGTACCAAAGGAGGTAGCTACCACATTGTTTCTATATGAAATTAGCATCACAAAATTGCTTCTCACCACCAGATTTTACCATGCCATACCACGGTAAATGTAAACTCAATTTAATCTTTATAAATATTCTATCACTACAGAAGATTAAACATGAAAATAAAAACATTAGATGTAGTGTGACACGTAGATATTATGGAATGTCTCAATGTTGAATGGGAAACATGGTACATCAAGTATTTAATGCCGCACCCAACCTCGACCAGCAAGGAAGACACGGCCACAGGAGATCTTCTTCAAGCAGTTTTACTCAGGAACCTTGATACAACCTTCTGACTCTCTCTCTCTCTCTCTCTCTTCTGGCTCTCTCTCCCTTCTGGCTCTCTCTCCCCGGGGGAACGCCCTGCACCACACTTAAATAGCTAGCACTGGCCAGTCCTAGCAAGCCACGTGGGTCATGTAGATAGGCTGTCACTATGCGGAAGCCAGGCAGATATAGCCAAATAAGGACTTGTTTACTGCAAGGAGCGCTCGCTCACCGTTGGGAGGGTGGAAGGCGGAAACCAGTGCCATCTTTGAGGCGCAGCACGTCGCAGCTCTCTACATTTACTACTTCAGGGGAAACGCTAGTGGGCAATAAGCTACAAGCTGCTAAGGAAGAACGTCCCCCTTAGTGTTGCGTACACCAGTGGACTTTGAACGAAAGAAACAACATTCAAATGTCTAGCCTGAATTTAAAATGCCACATCATTTAGGCATTCCTGCTCAAAGTCATCTCTGATCCTTGAAAAGCACCAAGCTTCCCCCATCATTCAGCACCTGAAATATTGGGTGACTGAAGTCTTGTGCTTTTTCCCCTCTGCCACATTAGAACTTGGGAGTGGAAGTTCTTCTCTGCCATTTAGAAGGAATTAGCCTGAATATAAGTGATGAAATTGATGCAAGTTAATAATGCAATCTCGAAAACAAGACTTCTAATAGCTTTGTTGAGGGTCTAGAGCTGGAGGAACTTTCTGCCTCCATCCTTAGACCGCTGCTTAAGTGCCCTGCCCTGAACTACACATCACCAGTGCCAGAAAATGAATCTAGGGTTTGATTTTTATTCTCATCTGAGATGTGGTAGGGGAAAATAAAAATACAACCATCCATCCTTTGAAAAATAAACTTTGCCCTTGTCTAGCATGATCATTATCCCTGATAACCTAGCAGTCACTGAATAGAGTAAATTTAAGCTGAACATAAAAGGATATAGCCACTCAAGCTTCCCAGCGCACCGATAGTTTTAAATTAATGCAAATGCCATGTAAACTTACAACACATTCAAGGATATATAGATAAGTGGAATGGACTTTCCAAATAGATTTACCCTACGAGTTGCTTACATTCAGTAGATCATTTTGCTTCCATTTGCTAGGGGCATTTTGTTTTAATTTCTAGCAGTCAAGAAATGGCCTTACTGAAAACACAGTATATAAATATTGTTCTTATTAGTTGAAACAAAGCTATTGAGCTGTGGTTTTTTACTTCTATGAACACTGCCCTGTGAGGGAAATGGCTGCTTTGTGAAATGTAATTTTGAATATCATATGTGAGGTTCAGTTGTGGAAAGAATCGTCACATGAATAAGTGTAAATCCCAAGGGCAAGGTTATTACTCAAGAGCACTCCTAAGAAGACAAAGAGATGAACTGTAGAAGTTTTTACCTTTATGTGATAAGAAAGTTTATGTGTTGGTTAGATTTTTCAAAAAAATTTAGGGGTCATTAAAAGTTAAAATACGCTTATATTTACATTAGTATAAAATATTGCATAAATGTCACATAGAATTTTCTGAAGCTATTATTCTAAGAAATTTTAAATCAAAATGTAGAAAAAAAGATGAATCAACACTATTTTCAAGTAAATTACATTGGATGTCAATTTGCTGGAAATATAAGACCCTGAAGAAATGTTAGGGTGAATCTCTGCAGACATTACGTTCTAACAATGACCCATAGAAAGTCTTTTGATTTTACTACACTGTGATTTCTTCTTCCTTTTACTGAAGAAAAAATAATTTCCATGCTTTTTCCCTTCCAGGACATTAATCATAATAGAATAATAGGTATGTGTGAAGTTTATGGAGGACTTATGTGGCAAACATTCTTTTAAGTGCTTTATAAGCACTGATTTATACAATAGCCCTAATAAGACTCTGAGAAATGCATTCCTTATGCATCAAATACTTCTTGTAATCTACTGAATAGTATATATTAGCATAATCAAATTATAGAATTATAGAAACAGAGCAGAGAGTGTTTGAATTCTAGAAACACACTGGATGACCTTAATTTTTACACTGGATAAAAAGTAGAGGACCACTCGAAGGGTTATGAACAGAGAAAGGGCATGTGCTGTCTTTCATTTTAAGTTTGTTTTAGCTATTAAGCTAAGAATACAATAATTATAGACAAAATGCAGTAGCTAGATGGCAGTAGCTGGATGACAGGCACCATCCACAGCACGGTAGCAGTAGAGATGAGAATGTTTGGCTTCTAGATGATTTAAACAGGGAATGCATAGGTTTCCTGACAGCTTACATATGGGATGAGATTGGAAAAAATCAAAGGTTAAAACCATAGATTTTGGACTCAGATCCCCAAAGAATGAAATTTCACAGAGATGTAGAATATAGTAATTGGAGCAGCATTGGCAGAGAACTGAGAACAGGTTCACAAAAAAAAAAAAAAAAAAAAAAAAAACCTCCAATGTTTCATTGTTTCTTTACCAGAAACAAAGAAACAACAGCTTCATATGGGTGGTTTAGAGCCTGCATGTGTTATTAATATGTCACATGAAAGACATCAGGAGTGATTCCAGCACTTTCTCCATTCCACTGTTCTTTCTGACTCACTGGCTGCTCCTCACCCCATGTGGCTCAACTTCATTCACTGAGCATGCAGGATCATAATTACTCACTTGGGAAGTTAAGTCTCATGTGGAAAATTCTTATCCACGGTTGGCTTCAACAAATTCTGTAGCAAGATGTCACAAACAAAAAAGGAAACACCATTCCTATCATTTTGCATGATCATACACTTATTTTCATTTTGAGGAAGGGTCTCAATATATAGTTCTGACTGGCCTGAACCTCACTACATAGACCATGATGGCCTCCAGCTCAAAGAAATACCTACCTATGTCTCCCAAGGGCCAGGATTAAAGATGTACACTCATATACATGTTCCTTTTATGATTTAATAATTCTTTAAGGATTTTATATAATGAATATGTTTTGATCAAATCCACCTAGCCCCCCAACTCCTTCCAGATCAATGCTTCCTTTTCTATCCAACTGTGTGTCATGTCTTTTTGGTTTGTTATACATTAAATCAAACTTGTCCTGCCTATATATTCTTGGATGTGTGGCTTTCTACTGGGGAAAAATTGGCTTATCAGGGGTTGTACTCTTAAAGATATCTAGCTAACTAGCTAACTATCATCTATCTATCTGTCTATTTGTCTGTCTATCTGTCT